>NC_072854.1:123334005-123526505 GCF_028858705.1 Grus americana
CGGCTGGCCGGCGGCAGCGAGGGCGGCACGCCTCGCCGCAGCACCGCGCTCGCCCGGCGCTCTCCTGGAAAAGGCAGGGTTTACCAAACGCATCACCCGCTCCAGCGGGAAGGTAGCAGCGTGCTGTGGGGGAGACAGATGGAAACTTCCAGATTTAAGTTTTTTCACTGCATTTCCTGAAAATTCAAGCGCGACATGAAAGCGAGCTTATTATTATTATTACGCGGGAATTCCCCGTCAGGAAATACAGTTATCATTTTGTTATAGGAAATTTACGGAAAGCGTTAGCACGACTAAAAACTGTTTCATTTGCATTCCTACTTTGACAGCAAGTTTCTCCATTTGGAAACGTCAGAATATTTCCTATGTCATTACTACCTGGAAAAGACTTCAGTGCACTTCATCAGTGTCCATAAATTCCTTTTCATAGACCTGACCCCATCAGATCACAACTTCCCAGGACTCTCATGGAAGGGCCCTGGGGAGGATGCAGGAGGCTGAGATGTGGTGCTGACCGCATCAGCCATTTGGGAAGGACCTGGTGTCCTACATCTCCCATGGGGCATTTGAGGAGTTTTAGGTGCCACCTCACTCAGAAATTGTGTCAAAGACTCCAAAAATTCTCCCTGGCTTGCATTCTGTTACATTTTGTATTAAGGAAGAGCACTGCCTCCTGCTCTCTCCTGACTACTTAACCATAATTCATTTCTAGGAGGTCTTCAAATGCTACGAAACATACAGCATTTCAAGAGTTATCTTTGCTGCTGATGCGTAGAAAGAGCAATACCACAAAGACAATTTAAAAAATCATTATATGGAAAAATAAGGTGATTTACTTACAGCGTTATACAGTGAAGATAAAATGCTTAGTGACAGCATGCCAATCATCAAACAGGTTCCCAATACATTTTCCCCTGAGACTGTTAGTACAATAATGATCACCATTCCTATAGCCAACTGCCTCTGCTTTGAAAATAAACCGACGACTTGTGCATTATTGTACCTTAACTATTGTGTCTGCCTTTGGGATTCTGCAAAGGGATCACCAGTTTGGACCCCCAAACCTCCACTAAGTCCCACTAATCCCTTGTAAAGCCATTGTTAGTTCTTGGGATAAGGATCTCTCTTTATGTACAGCAAGCACAGAGAAAAATAACAAAAAAGGAGTATACATACGTATTACACTGGCACAGACTTGTTCAGTCAATAAGAATACGGGGTTGTGTTACAAGTTACCATTTCAGAACTGCACAGTTATTTGTAAACTATTTTACAATAAAATACTGGGAAGTCGATTGGGTCATGGCCGTTGGTCAATCAGAGCAGATGAATTGCCACGCAGGCCTTGGAGTTGCTCGGAATAGCTTGGCAACTCTCAGGCCACCCCTTACAGTTTGACATCACTCCTGATTTTCACGTACCAAATGAAACACCATCACTTAGATTTTCACAGTGACCCCAGCTCTGCTGTCCTACTATTTTCCTGTTCTTTTAAACAGAAGGTTGAGAATATTTCCTAGTTCCTGCTTTCTCCTCTTCCCTCTTAAAGGTTATGCTATTTGCTTATGATTCTATTTTTATTTCTCTGCCAGGATTTCATTGCAATCTCCCCTTTGTGGAATTTATACTTGTGGACATTTAAATTCATTTCAGGCTAGAACTTGGCATAAAAGTTCGCAGCTTCTCAGCCAGATTTGAATTACTATATTTAATCTATACTCAGCTCTTAGGCTTTTTTTTTTTTAAAATGAGAGTGAAGATAGAAATAATTTTGTTGTGGTTCCAAATGGTGGCACCATTCTGCACTGATTTCAGATCTTGTCTTCATTCCACTAGCTTTTCAAAGGGACACGCCAGAGCATTTGAGACATGACTTTATAAAGGTGTTGCTTTACAATCCTTTAAAAATTATTTCAGCAGAAAACTTTGTGAAAATTAGGCATTGTGGATGCACAAGGGTATTTTTATTGCATTCTTAGATATGGCTCACTGAACAGTGAAACCAATTTTCATGTGATCTTAAAGAGGGCAAAAGTCTTTGTTATGCTTGGGAAAATAGGTTTTGCACAAATTTGTTTATTTTGTGCTATTATTTTTTGTGAATATTCAGGCAGTGCTGTGTTGGCCTCCACAGCTACAAAGAAGAGAGAATGACAAGCAGATTTTTATTAAACTAGATTACATTGGATACCTTAAATTTCCTTTCTCTATTCATCAATTTAAAAAAATGCAGTAATTCATCTAACATGAATTCCATTGTGTAAGTCCAGCTGAGTAATTGCTCAAGAAATGTTTCTACCAAGTCAAACTTTTGTTCACTTCGGGATTTTTATTATTCAATATTTTTACTACAGTGCCCAGCACACTAGAACTTGGCAGAGCTACTGGTAATATGAAATAAATGTAACTAAGATAATATTTTTTATCGCAGCATATGTGATCAAGTGGATCCTATGATGGATCCTATAGTCTTTCAGTAACTACTGGTTAGAGACAGTGTGTCACCAGACAGACTGGCCATCATTTTCCAACCTCTTGCTTCTCAGACAGTAATTCGCAGCTGTGGAAAGTTATGGAAAATCATACCAGACCAGCATGATAGTATTTCCTCTCACCTTACAGAGCAGTTAATGGTTTCTTTTATAATTAGCTATTGTTTCACACTATCATGTAATGAGCACAAGCATAGAGGACCCTATAGTACTGTTGAAATATGGAGTAAATGGCAGTCCTGTTCTTGAGAGCAAGGAGTCCAAAATGCAGCAGATTCATGACTGAGTAAATACTGACTGCACTTCTTACCTGTGTGGTCAGCAGTATGTTTATTGCATGCTTTAGAGAAGGTTGGTACATCTTAAGGAGGGGACAACTTACGGGCCTGAATGGGGGTGTAAGTAGAGGGATGGGTTCTGACATAAGGATCATAGAGGAAAGTGTGCAAAGACCTGTAATAATAAGATAATACTTGAGTATCTTTATGTAGTATCTCATTCTGGAAATGGGCACTGTAAAAGGCTATTTTGCAGACAAAGTTTGAAAGCATATTGCAGGTTTTATAACTACAGAAAGAAGCTCAGATAAAGACAATATGCGCATTTTCCTCCATTTTTCTCATTTGAGGGCTAAGTATTTATGCTAAAGTAACTAGTTCCTTTGCAAAGCTGTATTCTATATTAGTTTACCTTTTCTGAGATTGCATTTGAAATGTGTCTGTAGAAAAGCACAGTGATGTGTAGACTGGGAGTATTTTAATCAATGCACTATGACAATGTATCCCCTAGTCATAAAATGGTTGCAATCTGAGAGCTGTGTAATAAGCTGCACTGTTGTACAAGGAAATAGAAAAAAGATCTTAAAAACCAGCAGTAAAAGTCTGTTGCCTAAAAAGATAACATACAGATCCTAAAATAAGGTTGAGATTAAATCTGCCGGTCTAAGAGCATGTATCTACTGGACCAGAAAGAAAAGACCCAGGTGCTGAGTTTCTTTTTTGTGAGCAGATCTTTCCACTGTAAATGTGGGTAAAAGCAATTATGGAAGAAAATGTGAAAAATAAAGTTTTCTTTGAGTGCTTTGCATCGAGTTAACAAATTGCTATTGCACAATAGTAACACTGCATTAATTATGTCACTATTTTTCCTTCGTGATAGATTATTGTTAGTAATTCATCACTGTAACATATTAATAGTGGTATTAGTTTTTAAACAGAACAATCATATTAGTAGCATACTTGTCATATTAGTGAAAATTAACAAAATGATGAAAAATTGCTACCAAGGCTTTGGGGCTCTAACACTGCAAGGAAATCACTTTTTCCCAATCCAGCAGTTTTTCAATGAGCATATATTTTCTGGTGAAGATAAAGAGACTGTTTTATGGTATTCTCTGTCCAAAAGCCAGGAGCCATTTCAAAATATTTATGCCATCCTTTTAATGCCAAATGTGTGTATTCTTTCATGATTCTAACACTGTATGTTCTGCCTTTTAAAAGCCTGAGTGCTATCATTCACAACGCCTGGCATGAGGCTGTTTGAGGCCATTAACTCCCTTTTTGTTGGGAATTGAGAGCCTGTACTGTCCAGCATACTTCTAGAGTACAATACAACTGCCCTTCTAAGGGATTAAGCTACATCTCCTACAGAGGCACCCATCTGTGAACTTGTCTTACATGCCTCCAGACAGTCACTTGCAATGATTTTGTTTGGGGTTTTTTGTTTGTTTGGAAAGCAGATAGCTTCAGAGCTCTGTGAGCATCCTCCTCCCCACTTCTTCATCCTCTCCTTTTGTATTTCCAGCATCTTTTTCTCTGGCATGGTATCCTTTGTTAATATAGAAAGATGATGCATGGATTTCCCTAAGATCTCTAACAGTAACAACCCGAATTAGATAACAGGGTTATAGAGTGGGATTTCCTGCTCCCTCCCTCACAAACATCTGGTGCCTCAGAATCAAGAAAAGATAACATATTGTCCAAACCCTGAGAATCCTGTCTGGAACTGGAGTCACTGGTTTTGCCTGCTGCTTTGTGAAACCAGGAGGCAAATCTCTAACCTCTCATCTGTTTAAAAGCCAGCAAAACACAACATTTTCCCCATTTATGCAACTACTTTGGGTTGGCTGTTTTATAATTTACAAAGCAGTTTCTTTGGCTTACATCTGCTAATTTAATGGAAGAAATGAATAGCTTTCATTTGATTAACAACAGAATGTCACACTGGAAAAATAAGTATTTATTGTCAAGCAGTAGGCCACAATGAAATCAAGGGTCAAATTGGGCATACCTTTTATTCAATAATCAGTTGAACCCAGTCAGTCAAATGCAAATGAAATGGTAAATTTATTGAATTTTCAGAATGACTGAAAAGTAGCCTTTATATTCAAGGCTTCTCTCTGTGCAAGAGTGCTTCCTTTGAACATTGGATTCACCAGTGAAAGTATTCTGGGGATTTAGAAGCACAATCAGGAGCAGAATTCCCAATATCTAACAATCCTCAGTCTGTTAGTGACTTTAGCTAAAACATCTCTAGACAAAATCACTACTACCATAAGCTGGAACCATCCTAGGGGAGTCAGACAGCTGAACGAGACTGCACCAACCACAAATGTGACCCACACATACAATAGGGTTAATAACAATGACCTCAATGTAAAGATTAATTAATGCTTATAAAAAGCTTTTATTCTCTAAACTGCTCTTGTATTAGCCAGGCCACAGCATCTCTGTGAGCAGAAGTATGTGCAACTGTGACACCTAGGCTGTGCTTTGGTAAAAAAAGTTCCTAAGGAAACATCCAAATGGATGTTGGGACCAGCTTTATAATGACCCCGAAGTCCTTATGCACCGACCATCTGCCCTGAAAGCCTCTCAGCTTCTCCCTTGGCAACAGCTCTGTCTAGGATTGGAAGTGCCGCTTGAGCTCCCGGATCTCAGCTGGGGCTGGCCCCTCTCCCCACCTTTCCCATTCATGTGTGTAGAATTCACCTAGGCATGGCACAACTCACACACTGGGCTGCAGTGTCAGCCAGTGCAGTCCCAGGACCCCCTGCTCTGGAATTCCCTTCTTTGGTATTCAGCTGCTTCTCTGTATTTTTCTTAACAGCAAACAAGCCACGGGGAGAAGCAAGTGGCTTAGATGACCTCCCCTTGGTATGTAAGCAACAACAGAGAAGTAAAGTTGGTATTTTACTGTCCCCTTTCTGAAATTTAATTTTTCAAATAATTTTCAGCTCTCAAAGTCTTGTGCAAAAGACGGCTGCAAGCAGCTGTAGCACTTCAAAATTAAAATCTCCCCAGCAATGTTTATAAAGTTGTGCATGTATTGTGGCACTGATTTTAATACAAAACATTAGATTGACATCCGATCTACACATAACATGCATTTGACTGACATGGGCATTTATTATACATTGATGTGGCATATGCCAAGCATAACAACAGCTCTGACTGACAACACAGCGAAAAAGGACTTGTATTATCTGTGTTTGATTCAGAATGTTTCCATCCTTCCCTATTTAGTGGTAATAATTGTGCTACTCATATGAGAAGATATTTTTGGAGTAATACAGCACTGCAAATTGGCCCAAGTGGCACTTAAGTCCACAGCAGAAAGAGCAAGAGGTCTTTTTAGTCTCTAAGCATTTAGAAAAGATAACATAACTAGGGCTCCAGTGAATTGGAGTTGTCAAAATTCACACCTAAGAGAAAGGGGGTGTTGGGCCCGTTGCCAGGAAACAGCATCTGGTATCACATTTCTAAAAGGATGCATGCATATGAATGCAAGTGGGAGCTGCAGCATGATAAATCTATCACAGAAATTGCACCTCCTCATGTCTGCGTTGTGGCACCCACCCATACAAACTTCCTTGCCCTGATTCCTTAACAATACTTTACTCAACAGCCAGAGACATGTAGGCAGTCATTTGCAGGACCAGTCACAGGTTCATCTTCACAGTGCGGCCAGTGCTACAGACTATGTCCAGGGCCAGAAAGCAAGCTTTACTACTCTTCATAATATTAACTGCTTGCACAATATTTAACTTGCTCCCTGGCTCAGTTCTGAGGCCACACTTGGACATGGCTTGAGGGATAGCACGTGGAAGGAGCCACTCCCACAATGTTGTGTGAACAGGACTGCACTAAGCTTGCCTCTTGCCATTCTTTACACTCCTCCAGCACTGTCCCAGCAGCCTTTTAACCTCTAATATTTTCTGTGCCCTGATGCCACATTCCATGGTGCAGCAACAAACTCTCACAGTGTTTCAGTTACTGTGAACAAAGACACACACACACACACAAGAATAATTCTGTTGTACGGACACGGGGACATCACGCAGAGCTCAGAGGAGACCCAGGATCAAGTGCTATGCACTGTGGTCATGGGCAGCTACTCTGCCTTGCCCTTAGGGGCAGGAGACATCTCTCTCCCTGCTTTATTCAGGGGGAAGAGACAGACCTAGAAGATGGAAGAGAATAGAAAGGAGTAATACTGGAAGTATTACCCATGATCCAGGGCATTGAAACAAGTTGGTATTAGAGATTAGAAATATCCACTGTAACTTTTCCAAGACTGCTGAGTTTCTTTGTAGGACAGAAATCTCCAGAACATATTCTGGTAGAGCCAGGCAAAATCTTCACTGGAAATTCCAGTCCCTGGGCCAGCTCTCCACTCCTAGTGATGGTGTGAGCAGACAACCAAGGACTGTGAGAACATCTGGTGTCCTGACAAGGTTCCCAGGACTGTTTTATGATGTGATGCTGTAATTGTAATAATTAATATTGAATGGACAGTATATTACTGAGTTTTCATAAGTATACAGACACACAAATAAGCTGCTAGTTCACCAGATTATGAAACACACTTATTCAACAAGTCAAAACTAAATAAATAACAGGATATTATTCTGGGCACTCATTCTACCAATGACATCAGCACAGTTTTCACGCATCTATGTACATCCAGTGCAGGCCCAACTTCAGAGCTCTTTTTTAGACAGAATTTCTGTTCACTCTTAGCATGGGCCGTAATGCAGAAAATGAAGACATTTTCTTTTTTTTTTTCATCTTTTTTCATTAATTTCCAGCAATACCTTTCTTTGTTCTAAAGCTTAAGTGACTGTCCCAACAAGATTATACTTCTCAGGTATGTAAATTTGTTAAAACTTAAGCTACCAGACATAATTTAAATTGAGGCAGAAAAGGAGATTTAGGAACTGACTATGTAAAGGCCCTTTCCTGAAGAAAGAAAAAATTTCTTTTTTTAAACACAGTGTCTCCTCCACTTCCCCACTTAAGAGAATAGCTGTTGTATGGTAAAAGCAGGTCATGAAAAGTTTTAATTGTCCAGGTAGGTGTTAGTCCAGGGTAAAAGGGAGGAAAAGCTGGTTGAGGGAGATATACAATAAGTTAATGTTCCCACAAATTATTTCTTGCCTTGTATTTAAAAGGCTTTTTATTTCAGATGGCCTTTGGCACTATAACTGTTCTGTGGATAAGTAGCGAATTCATTTTGCAGAATGTCAATCCTGTGTCTGTACCTGACTGTTATATTCATTTTTAAGTAAGGCCTTGGCATACCATTTTGTTTTATTTATAGTCATATTACTAATTTTAATTACATTAACCTTGTATATTTGTAATCTTTTAAACTGTGTTTTGTAATAAAGCACCTGGGTACTCTTGGGCAGCATGTTGTGCACATGCACATTTTCTGAATAGAGAATTCATCATATATTATGATTATTTACATCACGTCTGAAGTTTATCACAATATTAGGTTTTTTTATGGTTTTATTTATGCTAGTATTAACAAGAATAGTTCTTTCAAACTAAAGGATTTTTGAGTGGAGAATCATTGCTTTATGCTCGAATCTGTCAATAGTTGAATAGGACAATATTGCATTCCAGGCTGGAAGGCATTGCTTTCTATAGGGTCATCACTGCTAATATATAAATCTCATGATAGTAATTACCAGACCAACGCTGGTCTTTTCTAGTTTTCTGCAAGTAAAAACAATCTCTGCCTTATGAATAGCAGTAGTGTTGCTGTTGAAAGTGATAGAAAACTATGCCATAACTTAACAATTTCCTGAATATAGTAAACTGAATATTATTCCTGTCAATTACATGACTGTTCTATAAACAGACGAGCAAGCAAACAATAATTTGGGGCAACAAAATCTAACTATAAAGATGACTTAAATTTCTGCAGAGAAAGGCAAAATAACTTAGGTAAATATTTTTGAAAAGAAAAGTTTTAGCTGAAAGTAAAAAGACAGCAAATAAATTTTTATGATAAGATTTCAGTTATTTCCCACAGCAGTCTGCTAATCTCTTGGCCAAGAAAATCTAGTCTAGTATAAATCTAATACGTTCACAGGGGCTAATCAATTTTGGTTTAATCTTATAGTGTTCTCAACCTAACTTTGCTATAAAGAACAGGTAATATACATTAAGATCATGCTTCTTGTTTCCAAGGGCTTATTGTGTTCCACTGAAGTCAGTTAAGAGCTTTTTGACTGATTTCTGGACATATAAGTTTAAACTGGATCATACAGAAGATTGCTAAGTATTTTTTGTACTTTTAAACTACAGAATCTAAGTAATTTATTTGCTTAGTACTGCTGTTCAACTGTTTTAGAGTTCAGTCCTATAAGTACTGATTTCTTTGAATGCTATTTTCTGTGTTGCTCATTACTTTCGAGGATCAACCGTCTTACTAGAAGATTCCTAACACTGATTGGGGAATGCACTTAATATAAAAACCTGAAAGGAAATTTTATTGTAGAATTTGCCTCTTCAGTGCAATGCATGGAGCTGTTGTCACATGCCAGTTAATTTTAACAGTTAAATTAACAGTTAAATATTCTGTCTTTATTTTGCATATTTAACTACAAGAAACTTCTGCAGATACAGATACCTAAGTTCTCATATCAGCTCATGAGATTTGTTAAGTTTCAATTTTAAACATACATTGCAAAATAATAGGTGTATTTCAATTATAACAAAAGTTTAATGTTTAGTTTACATAATGCATTTAATAAAATATTTGGAAGTAATTAGTAATTGACACTTTTTTAGTATACTGCTTTCTTGCTAATTGTCAGCAATGTACTATGACTACTAAGAAGTAGATCAACTAATTTTTAGTGCATATGAAAATTGCAATTTAGAACAGGGAGCATATCAAGAAGTTTTATGTTGTTATGGTGAGCAAATACATTTTCTTGTAGGCCTGTTAAATGTAAACAATAGTGGAGTGTAGTTTAGGTACGTTATTCTACATAGATGTTTTTATAGCCTGCTGTGATTTTTTTTAATTGTATCTACAAAAATATTACTTAAGATCCTTTTAATTAATTAGAATAATTTAAATTAATTATGAGTATTTTTTCTTTAAACCAGCATTTCTTTTGCCTTACATGTCTGTTGCTTTAAATTTTCTGAGATTCAAGTTCTGTATGGAAAAGCCATATTTCCAGGTCTTTCCTCTGTTTTGTGTTATTTGGGCTAGTTTTGTCTAACATGGTTAAGAATGTCAGAAGCAATATGTACTCATTCCATTAGTTTGGCAACTGCACAGAAGGCCACCATTTGAGAGCTGGTCTGTGCCAGGGTCAGTGCAGTTCAGGTGTGCTGCAGAGACAATGTATTCCCGTAGAATGGGGAGATAAGATTTATGATGACCTGTTCCATGGCCTGGTGAAAGTAATAGAAAGCTCCTACTGCATACCTGCACTCTCTAGGCTGATGCATACAGTGGGAGTAGTGCCGTCCTCAAAAGAAACTACTGTTTACCTGCTCTTCACCTAAAGCATTTCCAGCATCTAGATGTTTCAGGGAAATGGGGCAAAAGGTGTTTCTTGGAGAAGGTAAAAAAATTAGCTTCCAGAGGGTACAGAAGAGCTTCAAATTCTGGAGGGAATTACATGCTAGGAAGCAAGAATATCCCAAAGTGGATAAAGCTGTGTGCTTAAACCCCACTGTCTCATTCAGCTCTCATATCAGCACACCTAAAAGTATATAGGCATGCTAAGATTTTATATCAGTGTGGTGCTTGTGCAAATGAGATGAACAACAGCACAACATGATGACCCCTCAAATCAACATCGTGTTTGAAGAGGTATTATTGTGCCATGTGTGGCTTCTCTAAAAATGTTAATAAACTGGAGACAAGCGAAAACACTGCAAAACAGAAAAACCCGATGGTGAGTGAATTGCAGGAGGCCACAAATAAATGCAAGCTTTACTATTGCAATTACCTTGATTTTCTCTGGAAAAACAGTACATGTGCAAAAAAATCAGCTCTCCAAAGAACCTTCCTACACATGTCAAAGAAGACGGCCTTTCGGATAATGTTTTGGGTACTCTGCTTGAACTGTCAGTACAAGTTTCTAATTGAGAAGTTAAGCCTCTGGTTTACTTGTATAAACTTCTTTTAGTTTTAAATTTGTCCAATGCTTAACATAAGTTCAAGTCACTCTGAAAAATTGAATGTGCTTTTATTTATTCAGATTAATTAATACTGAAAAAATGTGCATGTAAAGACAAATTTTTGAGTCTTTAGGATCTTAAGACATAGAATCTTTCTTGTGCTAACCTGCAGGTTGTGGCTGCCTTATCACACACCAGAGAGGGGGCACATATTAACCAGTGCAAAATACAGACTGGTAAGAGACAGCCTACAACTTGGCTTTTGCAGTCTGAAATGCAGAATATTATTTAAAGCCTCACACACAGCTCTGCAGCAAACTTCTGTCCCTTTGTAATGCCCATAAGATCCCATTATACGTTTATGCCTGCACAAAATATTGCACATTACGTGGAAGTTCACTGTGGTTGTGATGTGT
Organism: Grus americana; assembly: GCF_028858705.1. NCBI lineage: Eukaryota > Metazoa > Chordata > Aves > Gruiformes > Gruidae > Grus > Grus americana. Next base: position 123,345,352 of record NC_072854.1, read on the forward strand.
GTCCAAATGGGGACTCCTTAGGCAACCAATTAAATTAATGTATAACTTCGAGTAGGGTTTAGCTTTTATGTTTTATTCTTGGAAATTCTAGTTACTCTAACCTCTATGTCTTAGTCAGATACTTAATCAAAAGTAGTCTTATATGCAGCCACAGACTACTTGTAGCAAGCCAGAAGCACTGTCCTATGGTTGGTACTGTCAAATAAATTCAGCCATTTGGAAAAGAGCATTCAGGAGGGTGGTAAACTTTCTGGATAGCAAAGAATTATTTAGGTTAGTCAGCACTACAGAACACTGCAAAGATGTTCAATGAGACCTAATAAGCCTGCACAATGGCAGCCAAATTCAGCATTGACAAATATGAAAATACATATTGGAAGGAACAGATTGAATTGCTCATGCACATTGCTGGGTTCTAAATTAACTGTAACAACTTGGGAAAAAGACCTGGGGGTCACTGCGGGCAGCTCAATTAAACATCTGATCAATGAGCAGTGGAGGTTAAAAAAGCAAACAAAATGTGAGAATGTATAAAGAATGGGATGGAAAACAATGACAATATTGTAATTGTGCAATTATACACATAGTTGGCACACTTTCTCTGAATACAGTATTCATTTCTGGTAATGCCATCTTAAAATACATAGTGGAAATAGAAGAAGCCCAAAGTTAGGCAACAGACAGGAACACAGACAAGGAGAAACTTCCGTATTGAGAGATTTAAAAGATGAGAACTGTTCAGTTGAAAGAGGAAATTAATAAGTGGGGACATGATAGAGAGATATAAAATAATTAATGGTATGGAGAAGGTCAATTGGGTGCTCCTATTTACTCTTCCCCATAATGTAAGAACAAAGTGACATCCATTAAATTGAAAAGAAACAAATTTAAAACTGATAAAAAGAAATACTTTTTTACACAATGCATAATTAGCCTGTTGAACTCACTGCAACAAGCTATCATTATGCCCAAGAGCTTAGCAGGATTCAAAAAGGATTATACACTTATTTGGATAATGAGAGCGCCCAGGGATACCTTAGATAGGATAAAAATGGTTGGGGGTGGAGATATATGAACCCTCATGCTTCAGGGCATAAACCAATCATTAGCTGTCTGGGATTAGGAAGAAACTTCCCCTACGAGCAAATTATTCAATAATTGTCCATTATGGGTTTTCTTGCAAATTCCACTGAAGCATCTGGTCCTGGCCACTTACTGTAGAAACAGGGCATTGGACCGCTGATGTGATCCAGTATGGTATCTCCTCTTTACATTTCCCAAATTCTCACATGCATTTGCCGTGAGCCTAGGAAAGCCACCTCTGTACCAAAAGGGATAGTTCTTTCTGTTCTGTGACCTCCTTGCTGCATGGCAATTACTCAATATTTATTTATTCAGACAGGACAGGATGAAGTTTCATCTTTCAGAGAGGACAGATTTTTCATTTTAAATGCATGCATGGTTTGCATTGAACAGTCTAATGCTAGCGTGATAGTGTTTTATTTTTCAAAGTTTTGTAAAGCCTTTTGTGAGATTCACTGATAGTCAAAAGACCATGTGATTCTACTGAAATATTATTAAATCTGTTTTGGTTTTTATTTTGTTCCTTTTGATAGTTTACTGGACAGATTTTTCTCCTTTTTCCACTTTCTTCACAAGTGGGAAACACATCCTGATACAAAGTCTTAAGGAAACAGAATTCTAGTCTTCTATTGTACTAGTCCTATAGCAATCTAGGTTAGATTCTCCAATAAAGGTTAGATTCTCCAATAAAGGTACATCAATTTACCTCTCCTGGAAAATCAGTGAGATATTCTAAGTTACTTTCTGAGGTGGCTTTTACCATAGCAAAGCTAAGTAAAACCTGCCAATTTTTCCTACTGTGTAATATATTAAAAATTAGATGCCATTGAGATACTTTTGCATTTATTTTCATTTTATGGTTTGTTCTCTGCTATCCACTTTTACCCTGTTTTTAATTCATTCACTTGATCTTATGATCAAGTTTTACTATTACTATCTAGTTTTACTATTTTACTATTACTATCTAGTGTTTTTTTTTTCTTTTTTCCTACTACTACTATCCACTATTTTACTATTACTATATAGTTTTACTATTACTGTTATTTATTATCACAAGTTTTACTGTACCATTTTACTACATGAAATTCTGCAACAGAGAGTGTCGAAAATAGCATTTCTGCTTTAAGCCAATAAGAAGAACACACATAAATAATGCAGAACTGGTACAATTATTCTGGAATATCCCTTCCATGCATTTGTGACTTACCAACCAACCTCTGTGTCTGGAACTCTCTTCTACACACTTGTTTACGTACGGATAGTGCTGATAAGATCCAGTGGGGTCAAATACTCACCAAATGCAACCTAAAGGGCCTTGTTTAGTATATTTAATTGTCAGGACACGTGATTTCAGTATTAGTTCTTACAGTACTGTGGTCTGACAATGTTGAAAGCAAAAGGATAACAATGCTTCAAAGACAAATTGTTCATGGAGAAAGGAGTCAACAGTGCAGAAAATAAAACAAGGTAGATGAATTTGGGGGAGTAAATTCTTAAACTCAATGGAAAAACAACTTTAAAACATGTAATTGTTACATTATGCTGCATAAAAATCATCCTTAAACCACACAATTATAATACTGTTTTCCACACAAGAACTACGTAAATGTATTTTAATCCAGTTTATGGAAAACAGACACAATGACTACTTGTAATAGGTTGTATGTTTTAAAACCAACAGACTGTTTAAAAGTTTTGTAAGCTTGCTTAGACTTAGACTTTTGAAAATTTGGAATAAGGTTTTCATACAAAAAAATCTGTTTTCCTCATATGTAACTTCTTTGTCTGCAGTACATGTTTGTGTATTTTAATGATGCATTTTCCTTAAATAATAAAGCAACCAATCCCATTTTGAAACTTTAGGAGCCCTTAGGAGATGTATCCAGTGTTTATCAATCTACAAGTAGCAGATGCAATTTCAGATGGAATATAATGGAGAAAATGAATGATGAAGTTAAATGCAAGAATCAGCACTTCCAGAAAGCCTCATGAATAACGACAACCAAGTTGGAAGCATAGTTTTAGAAAACCATAGTGAGGGAGACCAGCTGGACTGAGTTAATAAGTAGTTTACAAGATTAATACTAGAAACTTTCTAAGTCTTTAGTTTGAATTTAGCCCAAGTTAGCAGTCACCAAAAGGAGTTACTATTTAACAACTCTGTCAGTGGCCTAGATGAAGTGAGTTTTCTGGTTTTGGTCCAATTCCTATGACCGAAGTGTTCACACCACAGAAATTACCATTCTGAGTGATACTGGTTAGCATCCTTGTTGGCAAGTCTCAAATAGCTACAGATTGACTGGGCACGGAGAATGAACAATGCTGTCAGCCCTACATGGGGTTCTTCTGGGTCATGCCGGAGGCTTTGTGAAAGTGAACATAGCTGCTGCCTATGCTCTTATCAATTTACAGATAAATGGAGGGCATCAGCCTCTAGGGATGCCAACCAGCGTCTTTTCTGAGTGTAGATTTCACATTTACAGCTGTGTTTCCTGGCTCCTAACAGCCCTAAACTTCAACTATTCATATGAGCAAAATATGGCAGAGTAATACAGCCAATATGAAATAAGTAAACATTTCCTATATGTTTCTTTGAAAAAGGCTTCATAACCACTGTTGAATGTCCTTTGTTGAAATTGCTGAAGCATTAACAAATACAGTAATCAATGGGGTTTCTGCTGTAAAAGTCTTCGGTCTCTGCCTATTATGGGGCAAAAATGACACCAGTATTGAGACGCCTTTTACAGCAAGGATGCACTAGGTGAATGTCATTTCAGTGTAGTTTCAGAGCAGTGTTTTTAACACTTCCACTCTGGAGTTCATCCTTCAGATCAGTCCTCATATAAGTTCAGGCCCTTCTTTAATGCATACTTGCCCCAGCCTAAGCTACTGATTTTGTTGGCATTGGCTAAGATTTTTCTTTAAAGACACTCCACCCCCTGATGACCACTCACACAGCCCTGAGAGCTCTCTTGTGACAGCTGAGAATCAGGGCCATTGTCTAGTGGTGGTTTTTAGATTCTTTCCCAACAGCTCTCGTATCAAATGAAAATGTACAATTAAATGTATTAGAATAGATATAGAAAGAGAATCACATATAAGGGACCTGAAAATGCACTGTACAAGACTGTATTATAAAAGTAGTCACATAAGGACTCACTGCTACAGCATATTTTCTTCATTATTTCTGTTTCATTGTATGTGAAACTATATTAGTGTAATGAAGTGAGAAATAGTAGGATATTGGATATTATATTTCCTGCCTAGCAGTTTTAGAGAATTTAGCTCAAGGCAAGAGAAAATGCAGCCTTTCTGCCCTGAAGAATAAACAAAAACCTGTTACAAAAATAAAAGTGTCAGTAAGAAATCAGGTGGTCTCTCCACATGCATCACTGCATTTCCTACCATAGTTTTATAGAGAACTGCTTAGTGTTTAGTTTGGTTTGGTTTGGTTTAGAAACACTCATACTTCTTACACCATGTTATGAATTTATGTGTATCTTTCCTCTTTATAAAGAATGGAGACATTTGGGATGTTGAATAATCAAGCTGCCGTTTATCAAACTTGAATGTTAGAGGAGTGGGGCACTGCAAAACTCCCTGCTTCAAGACCTCAGGTCCCCTAGATCCCAAATAAGAAAAAAATATATTTCTTTTCCTCTTTTTTCATCCCCTATGCTTCATTTTCCTTGTCCCATATGTGAGATATCTGTTGTTTCAAAAATTGCTGTTTCTTTTCCTCTTCTCTCTTATCTATGTTCTCTTTGGTGTGCCATTAGTCAGTCTTCAAAGAAATAATTCTTCTTCCTCCATGTGAATAGTAAATTCTTCACAGTCTCGTCTGACAGCTATTTTGCTTGCTTAAGTAGACAAAGAAAGCTTATGCTATCAGGAAGAAGAGAATCCCAAAGCTAGAGATACCAACATTGGCATTGAGCAGAGAAAAGATATAGGTATCCAACCTTAAACTTACGACCATTTTACAGTAACAGAACTAGATTTCAGTTATAGATGTTTCTGGATTTCCTGATGACTAAAGTATTCTAGTTTTACAGGAACAGAATAGCAGATTTATTTAAAAGGCCTTTGTGATTGTTAGGAAACAGACTTATTCAAGCATTTGGGGATCTACATGATGCTGCTGATTTGTGATTTAGGAAACAGGCAAAGCTGTTTATATGAAGTAAATGGAACTCTTCAGAAAGATAGAGCATACAGTGTAACAGTATATATATATATGTGTACTTATAATACACATATATGGCAAAAGATACAGCATCACAGACAGCACAGTAGCCATTCACCTATATCATAACCGAGAGGAACCAAATTGCTACATTACTGATAATTGCACAATTCTAGAAAATTTTATACTAAGAAAAATGAAAGTTACAAAACAGCAGAGGAGCCAGTGTTGCTTGGATGAATCTTAGTGGATAGAAGTCCTGCTTCTGCCAAAGACATCTTGCATTCTTTTTACATAAGCTATTTTTAATGTATAGCACTGGTGTAAATTATGTACAGCAGACTTAGTCGCTTAATAGGTTCAGGTCAGAGAGTTATTGTATTTCAGCAGCTGGTGTTCAGAGATTTTGTAATTTATGAAGCTTATTAATTTACCAGGTATTTGTTAAAAATGTTGCTTTTCCCATTACCAGGCCTTAGCAATAAAACAAAAATGCCTTATCAAAACAGTGGAACTTCACAGAACTTCCCACATTATTATCCAAAAGTCCTTAAAAATAGACAAAATATCTAAAAATAAAATTATTCAAAAAGTAGACCTTAAAGGAAAAATAATGCTCTTGCCCTGAAAAAAAAATAAAAAGAGAAACATGAGTGGGAGACTGGTGAAAAAACACACAGAAATTTTAAAAGACTGGATGACCTAATACATTGTGTAAAAAAGCAAGAAGTAACAATTGAATAACTAGCCAGCATCTCATGAGAGTGAAGCTCAATATAAAGTTGCATTGCAATCTGCCTACTTGATCTTTTGGAATGTGTTGCTCCTGGTCTTATGCAAAAAGTATTGTAAAGAGCTGATATTGAAATAGCCTTTAAAAGAAGTATATCCTAAAGGAGCAGGAAGAGGTAATAGTTTCAGCAAGGACTCTGCAAATCATGCATTGGCCAGAGAGACAAGCCTGCTGCACTCCTTAAAAAGGTGTGACTCCCATTAGCTTAGCAAGCACAATGCTTTTTATTATAATGATATTCGCTTCCCACTTTCACCCCTCAAGGCAAAGCAGCTCTGTGCTGTTCCAGAGCACAGGGCTCTGCCTCCCAGAAAGGATCTGACACCTCTGCTGTAGCCTTGTAAAGAAGCATGATGCTGCTCAGAACCTGAATGCTCTTTGTTTTAACCTTCTTTCAGGTGAGACCATTCTAATATTCTTAAATGTACATTGCTTCCCAAAGCTGATTGTGAGCTTTGTCAAATGCACTTACTTTCTGCTAGATCTTGGGCTTGGGTAAGTCAAGGCACTGTGCCTATAAAGGCACACAGGCATAAATGTAGCCCTTTAATTTGAAAGCTCACAGTTATAAACAAATATACAGTATTCAGAAGTCAGTAAGTAGCCCATGTCAGAGGTTGTAGTGAGGCAATTTTATTCCACTTCCATGTGAAGATATTGTACTCCCAGTGTAACCTGCAAAGAGATGTCCCTCCAGCAGCACTGTTGAAGAGCTGCTCTACAAGATCGAGTGCAATCCTTTTGCTACAACCGCATATACAAAACAACCAAACCAAACAAACAAACAGAAGAGCTACTGAGTATTGTCACAGTACTGTGACCCCCAACAGCTGGCATTGCTCAGACAGCAGAGGGCTAGATACTGTAATTTGATGTTGCTCTGAAGTAACAGAGCCCCTCTGCCTCCACCATTCTAGCAGCCCTACTTTCCCCAAGTGGAGGGGAACAGAAAATGCTTACAGCTTAGAGATAGCTTCATTCTGTTTTTTGTCTCTGGACCATGATGTCCACCCAATCTGCTTTGTGAACCTGGACTCCTTCGAAATTGCCTACTGATCTCTGGAAATTCTTCCTTCTTTCTAAGCCCTGTCTGCCCTTCAAAAAGGGAGATCCAACAGTTGCTGGAACTGGATCTCCTCTACCTCACCTTCTTACTGCCAGATACATTTCCCTCTTTATTCCAATTCAGACTGCTACAGTAAGACAAGAGGGCTGACAAGAGCTCTTATTGCATGGAATTAAGAACTGAAATCACTGGCATAACTGCGGGCAACTTAAGATCAAAAAGGGGCTGTTCTTGCAACTGGAAACCACAAAGAATTAGAAGTGGTTCTGTAATGTTGCTTTCCCCCTGCCATTTCTTCTACTGAAGTAATGCCAAGATACCCTCATCCAAAGACTTCCCACTTATTGCTGCTTGAGGACCTGTTTGTGCTATAGAGAAAAGGAAAATTACCCTAATGAAGGCTAGGTTCTAGCCCTGCATGTTAAATTTCTTTAATTCACATTAAACCACTTGCATATCTTTCTTACCAACTACGATTTATTTTCATCTTGCCCTGTTACAAACAGTTTCCTCTGTATTACAGCAGAGCTAGTAGTTACTTCAATGTTTGGATCTGTTACTTGCAGTCCCTGGTGAATTTACGACATAAATGGTACCAAAATCACTTTGTTTTACCTTATAGCCCAAACTAAATCACTTTTAGCAAAATTTCACAATACAGATACCTGTCTACTCTATTTTTTAATTCTGTCCAAAGGAGGCTACTACTTCAGCAGCTGTCAACAGACTCCATGCTTTGCATATATCTCAGAAAGCAAACTTATCCTAGGGGTCAGATGATCGGTTTTGCTGGAAAAAGTGATTTAGCCTTCAGCTAAGGCTTTCTTTTCTACCAAGAGCTCTGCTGCGAACTGTGTTTTCTTTCTGATAACTTTTCAAATTGTTTTATATGACATTTCTATATTTTCTTCCTAACACAATAATTCTATCTTTGTTTCAGGAATAAGGGCTGTAATATATTCTCGTGTTTGCCACAGAGCAAGCACAGATTCATCTAAGATATGACAACCAGCATGCTTTCTTATCTACGAAGAGGGTCATCTGTTGTGCTTAAGAATATGGTGCAAATGATTGTACCAGTATATTGCTAATGCTTAAATCTACATTTCTCTGTAAAATTAATTTTCTCTTTTGTCTGTAGTTGCAACTTGGAACGCTTTCCTTATATGCACTATAAAATGTTAATAGCAAAATTTAGTGTGACTTTATGACTGTGGTGTCATTTTTCTCAGCTTGATCAGCTCTTTCAAATGGCATCATTATGATCAAAGTTGTTTACAGTAATAAAGCAAGAATAGTTCCTATAAAATAGTAGGTGCCTTTACAGTTAAAGAGTAGCTGGCATTTAAGATCCCAGCAGCTACTCATTCTGTGGGTGCAGAATCATAGAAGTCCACAATATAATAGAGTTAATGCATGTAATTACAAGATTGCCCCCCTCAGGATTTGAGGGCATTGAAAGAGACAACAGGAAATACATTATGAATCTGAAAAGGGGAAAAGTAGCAAAATTGCATATATTGACGGTATGAGGAGAAACAACTATGCATTGAAGCTTTGAAGTCTCCAAAATTGGTGATTATTCTAATGCAACATCATTCTGCACCAGTAATTTGTCACCAGTTATTGACTTAGGAGAATAAAATGGTGACACTGTAAATTAAGGTACATTTATAAATATTTTACTAATGTTACATGATTAATAGAAATTACTTTAAAACTAAATTATTGTAGGTATGCTTTAACATGTGGGAACACATATGGATGATGTTTCAAAAGATGTTTAATAAATGATGTTCTAACTACCAGCTATAAACATTAATACTCTGGGACACACGAAATCATTTATAAACCATGGGTGTCTATAAAATCTTTAAAGAAACTTTGTAGCAGTAAGAAAATAATCAGTGATACTGATTTACACCTACTTTACCGCATGTAAAGCATAAAGCTGAAGCCTGGGAAAGCAGGACTCAAGGAATGTAATGTGAATGAGATCTCACAGGATCAGCCACTAACTGGGAATATCACGGTTACAGTAATATGGAATTCCAGGTCAGCAGTTGCAGTGAGCAAGATAATAAAGCAAATAACAAAAATTTGTTCCATGGAGGGAAGAAAAAAGATCGATTATTCTTTAGGGAAGCACTGCCCAGTACTTCAGAAGACGTGGGATTAATGGTCACCTCTACCACGTATGACTTCTGTAACCACAGGTGAATTACCTATACCTTGATTGTAGAAAACGTGTGATACCATCCCTATTCATAGCAGTTTTAAGCACTGACTTCAGACAGATTTAAGCATAGTTTTAAAAGATGAGCTATTTTTCTAAATCAATAACTTCGACTCTAGGATTCAGTGTCCAGTCTATAACATGAGACTAATAATACTTTCTATTCTGCCTCTTTTCTTTACCTGTACTGTATGTTAAGGCCCTGCGTGCACCAACAGTCTCAACGGCCTCTTTCCCCCATGTCCAAAGTCAGCTTTGATATGGTGCAGCTGTGTAACCTTGAATCCGACTGCTGTGAAAACAGCTAAGTTGTGAGAAAAAGCTGCAAGAAGGTTCACAGGGGGCTCTGCCCCTTGGCTTGTAACCTGCATTTACGTTTTGACCATCTCACTTGGCCCTCCTCCAATTTGAAAGCTGCATCAGGACAACAATAAGTGATATTTGCTTGGTTAACAGTGGTAACAGGCAAAGTTTGGATCAAGGTTAAACAAGTGAAAACTCACTTCAAAGGTTCATACCTATTGGTAATAATTTATTAGCAAAGGTTTTACCTGGGACAGTAACAAGTAAATCCCAGACTGATCATTGCTCTCCTACAATGAAATCTAGTAACAGTCCTGATTCCATTTGAAAGCTGTACTTTAAGATTGCAGGTCCCTGACAGAGAACCAAGGATGTGATTGATTTACATGACACTGTTTTAACTGAGAACACAGTAAAATAATTCAAAACCAGTTTGACATCTTGGAAGACAACCTTATATTAAGAAATGTCAAGCTTGTAGAGCACAGAAAGAGAAGCCTGTGATATATTTTTTCAATGAATACCAGAAGTGGTAGGGATGCATACCTATAAAACTCTCGAACAATGTGTTGCAGCACATTGTATCCTTGCAAAGGCCAATCAAGTAGCACATTACATGGTACTTGTGAAATGCTGCAACTCTTGGAATGAGGAACAGAAATTTGAAACAGGCATATAAATCTGAGTCATGCTGTTAGGGTTGAAGAATTTTCTTTTATCTGGATCACCCTGCTGCTCTTATTTGATGTTGAAAGGTGTTTATAACTGTTAAACTGGGAATGAAAAATATAAGCCAAGATAATGTGGTGCCACATTTACTCAGAAAGAAGGCTCATTGAGGAAATCAAAGTTATCTTTGACTCCCGGGATAAGAGAAGGAGACCTGTGCTTGGATAGGGGCAGGTTCCTGTGTTTTCAGAGGAAGAACAGCCTTTCAAAAATGATCGCCTCATGTTTTCTGTTGGTAAACTACATCCTTATTACATAATTGATTTTTTAAAATGTGCAGGGCCACATTCTCCTTTTTTAATCTTACAGAATTTTAATGACTTTCCCGCAATTTTAATCACTAGACACTCATGTGTACAGGATACATAACACTGTGGTTATAGCACACAATGCCTAGACAAACATGGCATTATTTCTGCTTTATTCTTCCTATGCAAAGAGAGAATGAATTCAGTTCTGAACCTTTAGATGCTCATTATCAGACAGATTTATACAAATGATTGTCTGTACACAGGGTTGGCAGTCCCACTGAAATAAAGAGTGTTGCAATGCAGGAAGTTAAATATACGCATAAAGCTTTGCAAGATTTGGGTCATGATAACAAATGGGCTCAGCCTCTTTGCATTCACTGCAGTGTTTTCTCATTTGCCCTCATCTCAAAGTGACACTGCATTTATATAGAGAGCTGCTTTTTAGAAACTCTTTCCAGTATCATTTATTATACTTTAAATTGTTAAGACTACAAATTATTTTAATTAGTGTTATTTCTTGTCTCTCCTCCATTATTTTTTCCAGTTCAACCTGTCCAAAGCATGAACACTGGATAACGTCCACTTTACAATCCAGGTAGTATGAGAAATTTTTTTTGGCCCTAGGATACCCTAGGACCTCTGAAATGGCACTAGATGAGTATGTTTAGATACCTAGTCCCAAGGTTGCAGACAGTTAAGGTCCCAACTATGCATCTTCTTATGGAGGAGATGTCTTATTCCTATCCAAAGCCTTACTGAAGTCAGTGAGGAAACTCACATTTAATTTTTATTTTTTTAATAATTAGAAGATTTTTGTCCACAGAAGAAAACATCCATTTCATCCAGTCTTTGCTTGAGAACATGTTTACATCTTTCTCCCCTCATTCAGCATTATTTGGAATTGTATTAGGGGTACATTAGAGCTGCAGATACATTTAATCCCTTTGCCTTTCCCTCTAAAAAAAAGCAGGTAAACATTCTCCTACACATTGTCTTGATGCCCTTCTGCATCAGTCTGAAATGTCATCTCTCTATCTCATTGCTAGCATCTGGCAGCCAAATGCTTTCTCCCTTGTCACAGAACATGCAGGATGAGTTGAAACATTATCCACCATCAAACACAGAAAGTGCACAGAAGGGAATGTGTTCCTTACAGCAACTCTTTGCCTATTTGTTGCCATGCTCCATGGCTATCTTCTTTTTACCTTTGGTCTGGCGGACTTCCCACTTGGGACCCAATGTAGTTACACAAAGCAGTGAGAAACATACAGAGCCAGTTCTCCCTTCTCTTCACTCTGCTGTGTTCTCTTTTTTATTTTCTTTCTTTTTTTCTCTTCTGGCTTGCACAGGGGTGGAGCAAAGGGGCATATCTGATTAATCCTTTTCAGACTGGAAGGCTTTGCAATTTTATTACAGGACAAAATTATTACGAACGGCTCAAGCCAGAAATACTCTTTGATACGGAGAAATATATTTAAAAGTTTGCCTGCAATGCCTGGTAAGACCAGAGCTAGAATATTTGAATAAGCCCTTTGAAGCTTGCAGTTGCTTGAGTTCATTGTCGTCCAAAGCTATAGTCCAAGATGACTGGAGCTGCTCGAGGCTTTGTGAACTTATTACAAGCATAGGTGAGTTGCTGTCATCAAATTGGAGTGTCCATTAAAACTTCAAAGGCTAAAACTTGATCTAAGTTTTCCTTGTCATAATGTGTAATACTTATTACAGAGAGATTTATTAAGCTTCTCTCATTTTATAAGTTGAATCTAGTATAGGGTCATGGAACATATTAAGGTTTTGACCAACAGTAAAGAGCTGAAATTTTCATATTTTGCTGTTCATGACCTTGGGACTACATAAAATGGCAGCCACCTTTAATTCAATGCAATTGTGCCTAAGCACATCTGTACTTTCACTCTATTGATGTTTCAAGAGACAAAAAAAACCATGAGATGATGAATGTTGAGTGGGTTTAGGAGGCATTTTAAAAGCCAGGCACTATGCTAGGCCAGAAATGAGGGACCCTGCCACGTAAAATAGTCTTACACTCAGGTGGTAATGCTATAAATTGACAAAAAAAGATACATAATTTAGTAAATTAAGTTTGAGTGCTCTGTCCTATCCTGAACTGAGTCTGTGTCACTGCTGCACATTAAAGACCCATACTGTGTGCCTGAAAAAAATCACTGTTAAAACAGTGAGGTTTCGCACATACTTTAATATTGCATTTCTATCTACTGTGAGTGAAATTACCAACTGGCACAGCACAGCTAATAATCTTATTTTTTCCTAATGGCACTGAGCAGAACCACAATGCAGATGAGAGAAGTGTTTATATTGCTTATGCTGGTGTAAATCTATAGTAGCTTCTGAAGACTGCAAAAGTTTGGAAGGGCTGTTAATTTATTTCTTTTGAGACTGGTTTTGCAGACTAGAGTGTGGGCTTCATCTGGCTAAGAACAGCCCTGACATCACCTAGCTTCTCTTGGTATAGTTAGTTCAGATCTAGTCAAAGGAGCCTAGGGCTTAGTTTGTAGACTCTAAAAATAGTTCAGTGACTGGTTTTCTATGTTGATCTAAAGGGAGCTTTGTGTGCAGTGGGTACCTCACTGTAGATGTCTAATGCTTGCAAGACAAATATCTTCATCGGTTTTAGTTCTCAGAATTTCCAGTGCTCAATTTCATCATTGTTGCTCAGGCATCTCAGACAAATGTGGAAATGTAAAAAAATCTTAAATTCCTAGAAGCTCTGTAATACTGGAACCCAAAACCATCATTTAGTGCATGGTGTTTTCCATGTATTGTATTAATAAAACTAAAAGCAACATTTATCTATCTTTCAGAGTTAACTGAAAACAAAACAAAAAAACCCCACCTTCCTTCTTAGGTTCTTTATAGTACATAATAAAAACCCAATAACAAGATTGTTCCAGCTTAAAAAATCCAAAACATTTGCAAGGGTGGCAAACCCCATTAGGTTTACAGGACAACCACTCTATTTGTCTTGAGCCACTACACTCAGAGCAGTTCTTACTCATGATAACAGAAGGTCCTACTTGCATTTCATATAATGTAGGATAATTCTTTTATAAACTAAGCTAAATCATCTTTAAGGGTATCACTGGAGTTATTCTGGATTTACAATAATGCAACTATGAGCAGAGTGTGAGCATGAATTTGTGTCTTATTCTAGTTTTATATGCAGTTTTCACAATTTTGTTGTTACATAATTTGCCACACTGGGAGGGCCAATGGTATGAATGTGGCGGGCAACAGGGAAGTATTCATTCCTCCTGATATTTGACAGTAAACTGAGAATGTTGCTCTAGTGAGGAGGTGAGTCTCCAAAAGCTTCCTGTACTATTCATGCACAAAGAAAAGCTCCTCCAGAGAGTGTCTGAGAGCACCTGAATTAGGCTTATGCTCTGAACCGCTCTGTGGAGGGTCCTTTCACTCCCTTCATATACAGGGAGATTGTCTTGCCCCCTCGATATACATTGGGTGCCTAAACTTACATGAAGGTGGAGAACCTCCCTGGAGAATCTATTTTGTGCATGGAATTTTGTGCATAGACTACAGGACTAGTGGGAAAATGCTTCTTATTTTTGCGGGGTTAATTTGGACTGCTGTACAACTGTATTTAAATCTTTTTGCAACAAACAACCTTTTGCCTACTGTCCTAAAGAATTTATTTGTTTTCATGAGTTTGTCTCAACCTTCAAGCTATTGTAACAGTTTTGTGTATTTAATATACAGTGTGTGTTAATATCACAGACAGTTTTATAACAGCATTATAACATACACCATTCCCTCCAGCTTTTTATGGACATCCACGCTTCTGCATTAAACTACTGTAGCTTGTGGAATTTACAGTAGAAATCAACAATGAAGCCTGATGAAAAGCCTTTTAAATTGTGTTGTATACCTCCACTGCATCCATCTTGCAAAAAGACTAAAATGAAGAGAACTCTTATGTGATAATTTCTAGCATTGTATCTTAGCAAGAGTACAGGATTACCATTCTGCTAGAGAAACCATAAAGGAAAAAAGATTGTAGTACAGTAGGGAGGCTAACTTCATCTTTTTATTTGAAGTCAAGTTTAATTATTTATGTTTTCTGAGGAAAATAAAACGGCACCTATGCAGTCTTAGTTTAATAGAAGTCTCGTTTTAGTTTCTGCAGCATTAAAATACAACTAATATATCCTATCTAGAAAAATAAAAGCAGAAGAGACCCAGGAGAGAAAGAAACACAGACAGACAGATAGATACCTCTCTCCCTACCTCCGCAAAAAATGGAGCTAAATAATGAGGAATTTTATAATTACAAATCAGTCTATTTATTGTACTCTGAAAATATATTAATTCTTAATTTGAGAATTTCTATATAATTTTTAATGTAAGCTTTATGCAAGTGACAGAGTTCTTCTTATATTACCAACCAAAAAGACAAGACACAAAAAAGCTGTTCTTTTCACCTTAGAAATGCTTAGAATTTCTACTGAAAAATATAATAGATGACACAAGTTATACTTCACATTATCAGTAAATACTACCATAACCTCACCATGAGGCAACACAGGTTGTCATATCTAGTTACTATTTTCTTAGGAAATAAATGACTTCTGGTTATCATGGGCCGATGTGACATGACAGTGTAAAATCACATTCCAGTCTGTGGTGAGCAAGATGATAACATATGTCACCACTCTACTAAACCTGTGAAAATCCCTTGGAATTTCTATTTATTAAACCTCATGTTCACCACACTGTACAGTACATGGCTTCTTCACTGGTTACAGTAAAGCACTGCTTACTGTTAATTGCTTCTGTGGATTCAATTTCAATAGCAATCAACCTTAAACAAACTAGTGAAAACTCTCCTTAAAGAAATACTATGAGCATTTTTCAAAAGTACTAGTATGCCACCAAATTAACTCAAGGACAGCTCTTTAGCAATCCGCATTGCCTGTTCGCAGTCTACTAATTCAACTAAATTTAGCTCACAACTAAAGCACAGCTGACCCATACTAAAAGTGCATTACCTACATTTAAGTTCTATTTACATAACAGTTCTTATCCTCTTTATCACTCTATCGCTCAATTTTTCTCTTGTTTATCTTACTACAGATGTTCTTAATGGGGAATTATCATCCTGAAAAAATACTTTGAGGAAAATTATGATTAATCAGTCTACATATAATAGATAGAAGCAATTCCTGCAGAACTATCTTTGCAAAGCAAAGCAAAAAGGAAACTGGAAAATTTAACTCCAGAGTTTAAGACCTCTATGTTCATCTAAATGTCCCATCCTTCTTGGACTTGTGCCACATTGCTAATGTCCCATTGCAACATGCTCCACATTGTGTGAGAAGTTCGTCTTCTGCTTTAAATTTCACTGAATGTTCTTATCATACATGACAAATCCTAACCATCCTTATCAAGACATTACTTTGTAGCTTTTTATCATATCTATCATGTAGCCCTTCTGTGAAGCTGGTGATGCCAATTGTTTCAGTCTTTTCTCCTTATCCTCTGTCATTCTTGCCAGATAGAACTGAGCTGCTTCTAATTTTGCAAAACTTCTGTTTGCAGTTGGTGACCAGGATTGTACATGGTGTTTAAAATGCGGAGGACAACTGATTTAATGATATTAAAGAGTTTTTCATATTATTCTTCCTTTCTGTACCAAAACTTTCTACTATAGCTGCATGTCAAGTGGAGGACTTTATTGCACTCTTGACAATGCTATCTAGGTCTTTTTCCTTTGATACAATTAATTTAGAACTCACTAAGGTGTAAAAATAGATAAAAAAGAATCCTTGTAAAGTACATTAATTTGCATATATCACACTGAATTTAATCTGCCATCAGGCTGATCATTCACCTGACTTGTTTATTTTCTTCTGAAGTTTCTTATTACCCTTTCTGGACTTGATTAACCTGAATAATTTTGTGTCACCTGCAAATTTTATCACCTCAATGCTCATCCCTTTTTCCAGTTCATTAAAAAATATACTAAACTATGCCACTCCTGCAGCAGAACAGTATGCACTTGGATTTCAAATTCTACTATGGTGAAAACTGAGAATTCATTTCTTCCTCCTTTTTATACCTCCTAGTTGGATTGATCCATGACAAAAACTAAGTGAAATCCTTTTTGACCGAAAGCTACAGGAACTTCCTTGGCAACGGAATTTCCGTTTTTGTCTCCAGCTTTGTGACTACTTAATTTCTTTAAATTTTGTGAGGGTTTGAAAGACAAGACTTAAACCATTAAGTGGTTTACCTTTACCCATGCTTTTATGACATATTCAATGTCAATGAGCTCTGATAGATAAATTGGTACGTGAATGTCCTGTTGTATAAAATAATCAGAAAAATAATTTTTGTTTACCAGATCAGGTTCCTTTAATAGTAGTATTTATATTATACTAATTCTAGGGTGTATTGTTCTGAGCACTTTGGACATTTCAGCATGTGTCTTCATTTAGAATATTTGTCTGAAGGAGTTAATCGAATTCCTTCAGAATGTGTGGCTCCCCATATTTGTCATTTATGTTTGAGAGGACACTCAGCTCACTTGGAGCCTCTTTTAGCCCTGCCAGGTTTCATTTTCGGGAGCAAACAAGCAACCTGTTTCCCCACCTGACATGTAATTGCTCCCTAGGATAGTCTGGCAAGCAAAATCATTACCAGTACTGAGAGGCTAAGTTTCTTGTTTGTGCAAAGAAGGATTTGCAGTTGTTAGTTTGAACATAAAAATTCTCAGTATTTCTAACTAGCAGATTTCCTCAGTTCTCTGTCCCTTGAGAGCAAGTTATCAGTTCAATGAAGGCCAAAGAATGGGCAATACTACTACTCTGAAAGTAACCAGACTGTAGGCAGGTATGTCAGGGCTACCTGTCTTCCCTCTGAAAGATGAGACTCTGCTCTGCTGGTGTCCTCTGCCTGATGATGAAAGTGAAATTAATAGCAATATTGGAGTCTTCCACTGTCTGAAACAGGACTTTCCTCAAGCCCAATGATGTTTTGGAAGGTGGAAAAGGGAATGAATAACAGGGGATAGAGGGAATTATTTAATCCATTTGCTGACCTCCCTAAGACATCTTGGGAAAGTTTATTGAGCTAAGGATTTAGTAGAGGGAGGCAACTGGAAGCTATAGAAGTTTCACTGATGCTCCTCTAAAATTGGAAAGCAATCCTCAAAGTTATATTAATATTTAACTCCACATCTTGATGCTCTGTAATTCCTTTAAAAGGACTCTATATCATTATTTTCCCAGGAACATGGGCTACAATATATTATACACAGGATTAACATATCTGTTTGGTATTCATTTGGAATTTTTTTCCATGCCTTAGCGATTTTTGGAGCTTTTTGAACACCTGAGAGCTCAATATGCAGAATAGAAATATTTTTACACAAAGGAGTCCTTTTACAAGAATGACCCCCTACCTCTTTGCTGGATTATCTGTAGTATACGAGATCACTGTCAGAAAAATTCTAGTGAAGGGGTGGCACATGTCAATTTTTTTTTTTTCTAAATTCCTTGGAAATCTATATTGTGCAGTTTCAATATATGCAAGCTGAATTTCTGTGGTGATCTGATAATTTAAGATCATCTCTTCATATGAGATGAGGCTGAGAGAACTGGGACTGCAGCCTGGAGAAGAGAAGGCTGCTGAAGGATCTTCTCAACATGCATAAATACTTGATCAGAGGGAACAAAGGAGCCAGACTCTTCTCGGTAGTGCCCACTGACAGGACAGAAGATGACAGACACAAATTAAAAAGCGTAAAATTCAGCCTGAACACAAGAAAACTTTTTTACTGTGAGAATGGTCAAACACTAGAACAGGCTGCCCAGACAGGTTGTGCAGTCCATCTGTGGAGATACTCAAAACTCAACTGGACACAGTCCTGGGCAACCAGCTCCAGCTGACTCTGCTTGAGCCAGGGAGTTGTATTAGATGATCCAAGAGGTCCCTTCCAACCTAAACAATTCTGTGTAAATGTATACAGAACATTTAATGATTATTATTTAAAATGATTTAATGTTAGCTATAACTACTAATAGACAGTCTAAACACAGGAAGTAGTTAACAAGTCAAACAGAATCCAAACCAGCCAAACAAAACAACAGATTAGAGTAATTCAGTCTATGGTGAAGCTTGGAATTTCCAAACCACTTAACTAACTCCTTTTGAAGTCAGTCCTTCAAAACTTCTGAGATGCTTTGATGCATTTACAAAATTTATACCTAATGCCTCTTCTTTGTGCATAAATTTAGTCCAATTATACAGGTCCACTAATGAATATAAGCTGTCAGAATTTCAAAACATCATATAATCTATGCACCTCTCCCTCATGAAGAAGTGAGAGAAGTGAAGAATCCACCTTTTACTGATTCAGACAGTAACAATTCAGTTCCTTGTCTCAGTGTAGTTAAATCCCCAAGACATGATTTTACGGGTGAGAATCTGAGAAACGCTTTAATAAAAACTAATGCCTAATTATTTTTTTCCAGTAAAGTCATAGAATAGAGTACTAATTAAATTATGAAACCCTTATGCTCTTTTGTAAAGTCTACCTTTTTTTTCCTAGTACAAATGATGAAAATGTTTCAACAATGGTACTTAAAATATTTTCAAAGGAATCTTTATCCCATTATTGCACATTAGACGTGTTTTATGATATGTTAGTGTTTAGAGTATGAAGAAGAGACTTTTCTTCCAAAGCAACAGAAGGGACATCTTGAAAACAGAACACAACGGACACAGGAAATGTTTATGAGTTAGAGGAGCATGTGCTACCAGAGCCAACTTAAATAAGAGGTATCAGATGCTTCTAGTGATGAAAATCTTTGTGTAAGGTGAAATGGGCTACATTCTATTTCTTTTATTCCAAAGATGAGATGGATTTGAAAAACATACCTGGCTCCTTGATGCAAGGACTCGCCACATGAGATAATCTCCAGCACATTACTATTGGCAAGCAGATCTTTCACCCTTTTTTCTCCATGCATTACAGAAAATATTAAATCAGTTTGGTGTCCATAAAAACTTTTGATCCTAGGAATAGCCTAGGGTACTATCATTATCTTCAGGAGAACCATTTGTAGATCTTCAGTAGGTAGCACTAATTTAATTTCCTTGCTAGAAAAAAAGTGGCTGATTTTCTAGATCAATATTTGATTGAATATGTTTGAAATGTCAGCAGATAAAGGCCCCTTTTTCTGGCCCAAAGAGTTTTTGAACCACAGAGGTATACTGTTCTAGCTCCCCTGGGATCTGACTGCAAGGAGGTCTCAAAGATCTGTTAGAAACCTTCCTGCTGTTCCTTGTGTTCTTCCAGCAAGACTTTCTAAAGGTTGAGATGAGAAGAAAGAAGATCAAGAACCAAAATGTCTTTATATCAATTTTTTAATCTTTCCTGGTGCTTCTCTTAACTAAAAATAATCGTTTATAACACCAGTTTACAAAAAAACTCCTGTAATAGGATCATGTGAAAGGAAGAAAAAAAAAGTGAGGGCCAGTCCTTCAGATTTGCTTTAAGAAGATGCTCCAACAACTGTTGCAAGCCATTGGCATTTGAAGGGCTTTTTCTCTTTCATGACACTAATTAAAGCAGAATATCAATGTATCATCATCTTGAAAGTGATATATTAAAGAGATATGCTCAAGGCTGAAAAACCAGGGCAATGGACATATGTTTTAGAACTTCAGAAGAAAAGTTGCCCAGTTATGTCAGATAACTACAGAAAGGCATGAAAGTGAAAAGATATTCTTAAACAATGATAAGAGATGCTGTTGAAAAAAATGGCATGATGTGAGACCCTGCGTCAATATATTCCATATAAATTCATGCCAAATACATGCACACACAGACATCCCCCTCCCTCCGCCCCATACAGAACAGTGCTCATGTTCATGCTGTTCAAATGGAGAGGTTTCTTTAAATCTTCAGGACCTGGACGTACATTTTTCAGAATGAGACAATGAAATATTGTGGATGGAAACTTCTTGTAAAATTGAGATAAGAAATACATCTAAAGAGTAAACCATATTGCCCATCTTGACTATATGTATAGTTTGATGTTACCTGATTAACAGTATATATACTTCTACATAATAAGATTCATTCATCTTAACATTAAAAACTAATTTAAATAAGAGAAAATCGATAGTGATTTGCTTCATAACGTTTTACTTAGAGCTTTGATTTTATTTTTAAAGGTAAGTATGTTTAACTTGCTAATAATGTACGTGCACACTTTTTCAATACAAAATTAGAAAGAAAACTGTATCAAAGATAGTGAAAGCATGTGGTACCATATTAGTTCTGATGAAAGCAGTTCTTACTCATCTGCTGCAGTGTCTAGTATCAGTTTTCTGCCATCTTTATAAATATGTTATTTGCACGGATCCAAAGTCCCTTGCTTTAAAAATGCCTTTTCAATTAGCCAGTATTTGAGCCACATAATATACTACTATAATTTATTTGACTGTGAAGTAAAACTTACCCCTATAAGCAAAAAAATGTGTAAGATAAACCAGTAGCTGTTTCATATGTCATTTCAGTGACCCTGGGAAAGACTTTCAATCTTTTCATTTCTTTTAGAAGTAGCAAAAACGTACCAACATTTCTGTTAATCTCTTGGGAAATACAGGGAAAAAACAAAACACTACCACTCTTGTATCTACTATGTAATTTAGAAAGATGCTCTAGTAACTCAAATGCCTTGTATGTAAATAGATTGTTGGTTGCTTATTACTTCATAAAAAAAAATTAGCAGCTTTGCCACCCACTATTTCTGCATCATACCTAAATGACTAGATTATATCAAAAACACCTCATCCAGTTGCTGTACCAGGTTCTGCTAACCGAAACCATAAGCCTCCAGCAGCGAAGTCAGATACCCAATAGTCTCTCCACGGATCAAAGTAAGCCAAACAAAATCTATGTTTTGTACCTGCTTCCAATACGTTTGGGAAGCACTGTTAATGAAAAATGAGGTTGATGTACCTATTGCACACTTTTGGATTATTGTTCACTACCATCAATCTGAAACCTAATGAAACAGAGACCACCTACAGTGGAGGGATATTGTGTCCATCTGACAAACTGCATCCAATTTACTAACTGATGGGATGGCATAAGCTGCCACTGGCCATATGATTTTCAGCTTCTGATTGGTCATACATTAAGCATTAGTAATGGGGCAATGCCATTTCCACTATCATTCTCTGGCACGAGTAAAAGTATTACATAGTACACTATAATTCTGTGATAATGATAGCATGCAATGTGCTGTTTTCTCCCCTCTGCGGACACAAAAATTGTAGGAGACTTGGCTTCTCCAGACTGTCTTTATGGAATTAACAAAGAAATACACTTGCCACGACATATATTGAACCTTTTCAGTGCATTTCTGGGTAACTTTATGGGCACATGTGTTATGTATGTCACAACCAAACTCTGCAGGAAGAGATAAAATAGTGCACACATCACACAATGGGTATAAACAATGGGCAACCTAGGCTCCAACCTGCATAGTACAAAGAGGTTTTTTCAAAGAAAAATGCTGACTTTCTAAATGGAAGATGCTTTTGTTTCAGCACCTGTTTTGCTCAGTATCTTGTTAGGCTGCTTCTACTTCTACTATACGTCATACTAATAGGGAGAAGTGAAACAGGGAGAAATTATGATGGATATTAGTTGATCCTCTTGTTATTGCTAGATGTGATTATTGCTTTTTCCTGCTTGGGCTCCCTCAGTGTACTCCTAACAGAGTACAGCTTATTAAAAAGCTCTGCTGTTTAAATTTCACTAGCATAATAACCAGTTCGTTCTTTATGGTCGTTCTGAAGGCGATTCACTGGCCACCTGTCAGTTTGTGAAATAAATGTTAGGTTTTCCTAATGACTATTAAGGTTTTTCATGGATTTTTCTCCCATCATATCTCTCTGAACTTGTCCAGTCCTGTGTTCATGCTTGTGATTTATGCTTAGCAGGTGTTTGTTTGCTATGGGTTTCTAAATGTTGGCTTCCTACTGTAAGAAAGGAATGGGAAGGTGGGAATGGGTTTATTGTATTCTGTATATTGTTCCACAACTACGAAATGCATTTCCAGCTGACACGCTATGCGCTGCTACGTATTAAGCCACAAAACCCTATCTATATCGGCAATATACCAACTAATGCAAGGGAATTCACAGTTAAGACTGAAGCTCCATTATTAACTCACCATGTTGTGCCTAGGTATTGGTGTACATATTGTTTTGATATATACCAACAACACTGCAATAGGTAAACAAAAGCAGGTGAGCTCACAATACAACTTCAGCCTTCACTATGAGATTCTGTGCCCTGACTGTTTTAACCAGACCTTTTATATTCCCTGAATTTTATCTTTTGCTATTTCATTTTTTCCACTTCAAAATGTTTGTTGAGGCTATGTGATCCAGTAAAAAATATCCATGGAGATCTCTTGTGTAAATATGTAAAATGTTTAGCTAACTTCTTTTAAAAGATATTATTCACATAATAGTTTGGATCTACATGCTAAAAACCACTGCAATTAGCTAGATTAGAGCAACCTAATTTTAAAATGCATATTACTCACCAGACAAACTGTAAAAGCTCTTGTCAGAGTCATTAGAGTGTTTATTATAAATATTTTTTGCCCCTAATTCTCACAGACATTATTCACTTTAGAGAGGATAACTGCTGCTGTGAAGTTGTGGATTGTTAAGCTTACTGACAGCACTGAGGTTGTTTTCAATACTGTACCTATACAAAAGCTTCTGAGGCTGCTTCTGTCACCTGCAGGATCATTATCCATAGCCTCCTGACTCAGCAGAAAAAAAAAAATCATCGCCTTCAGTTGGGTTTGGATGAGTCTACATTTTACTATACATTTCGAAGATGGGGTTTATACATGCACAGCCACTTTTTTCCCCCAAAGACAGATCCTACTTAGCCTATAAGTCATAATTTACTTATGTCCTCAAGGGGCTCCATTGCATTTTGGTCACCATTTTCCCCCAAGTTAGGTCATCTTTTTTCCAGTGCTGCTGACTGAGCATGATTTGGGGCTTTCTTTTATTATTACATTCTCATCTTGTCACTCATGTTACTCAAGGAGTCACTGGCATGATCTGTAGTTGACTCTTACAGTTTTATAAACTTTTAACTTTTTTCCTGGTGACATATAATAGCACTGGTATGCCATAAAGGGGAAAGAAGATATAGCTCAGCTTTATGGAAAAATTATGAACCAACCCAATACAAGATACTGCAAAAACCTGCAACTGGTTATCACACTTAGTACTGTGGGCTGGTTTTGATTCACCTTAAAATCGTGATTATAGAGGTTTAAATCAGCATTTCACTTGAAATTAGAGCCTACCATAACAAATGAAATCTTAACAACAAACCCACTACACTTCATGGTGTTTATAGGACTCTACCCAAAATTTACATTTAAACTAAAATAACCTTGTATCCATCCTTTGCAGGAATTTAGTTACTGGTCTTCATTTTTCAGCCATTCAGTGTGTTTGGGAAGTTGCAATGCATACAATTTTATTTATTGTATAACTTTCCTTCATATCATTGAGATATACACTAGAGCTAAGATTGGCTGTCATTTGCCAACAAAAGGTTGTTATTTTTGTTGTTAAGTGTCTGCATGCTGTTTTGACAATAACTCTTCTGTTTTCTTGTCTCTGCTTAAACTTCATAGCACATACTAGATAATTTAGAAGATCTTCTGAAGACTGCTACTTATCAATATCTGTTAGCTGCATTTTGTAACTCTCATTTGAGGAAGGTGTCATGTGATTTATTTCTTTATTTGGATTTTTGCTACTCTATAATAAGAATACCCAGTCAATGCTCTGGGCTCTGCTGACAACCTTTTAAAAATATGCACATAAATAAATAGAATTTCCAATTGTCACAAGATCCATCAGAGAGTCCAGCAACAAAATAGATATAACAAAAATTATTTGTCCCTACAAAGTGACTGATAGTTCCAATGACCTCACTGGAACAGAAGCTGTATATCACTACCATAGTACCATAATGACATCACCAGTCCTTTCTACCTGTATTCTTATGGGGTAGGGAGAAAGAATGGGATGAAGATGAGAAAATAATGATTTGATAAACTGAGGGAAGGCACCTTGTAACAGTTCTAAGAGGGATGCTTCTAATATCTGTAAGACAACTTAAGAGAAAGGAATCTGGATGTAAGAGATCCGCATTATACCACTGTAATCATTAGTCTTAATGTGGCCCATCAATTTCTGTGGATTTTTCCATAATTTTATTGGTTTAAAAAGAACACAGCCAAGCTCATAATAGGCCTAGTTAGCATTGTAAGAATACTAACACAAACTACCTGCCAAACAGAATCACATATACATGTGTGGGTTTTGTAAAATCTGAATTCCAGTATTGTACCACAGTGGAATCCTTTTTTTCTCATAAAGTCTGCAATGATGCTGTATAGCTCTTGAGAGAGGAACTTTTTAATATAGTGTTTGAATCACCTTCCTTTTAAAATGCTGCTAAGTGTGAAATTAGTGTTGTCCCTCAAAGTGCATGAGAATAATTGTCAGTAATTGAACACAGTTTGGGGCTAATTATATCAAAATTGATATTAAAAGAATACTACAGGATTGATTGAGTTTTGCAGTTCATATTTAGTTTTCAAATTACTAGAGTTGAAAGGCTGTGGTAAGAAACAATAAAAATCCATTCAAAGCTGCTAAAGCAAATTAAGGTTTACTAGTCCTTTGAAAGACAAATGATCCAAGTGAGGTAATGTAGGGAGAACAGTAAAAATGTTCTTGACATTTACCATAGATTTAAAATATCAGGTGTTTTAGGATGTCATATGTTGAACACATTTAATTTTTCCTCTGAATTTCAGTTTAAATGGTTGGGATTTCTGTTTTGGTTTGTCTTTAAGAAGGGAAAAACTCATGATGTCGTGGAAGAAATGCCTTCTTTAGCTGTATCTGCTCCAGAATTTTGTTGAGGTTTCATTAGTCAATACATGCTGAGATGTGAGAGGAGCATAGCCTGTCATGACCTTGATCTATGCTTGTGAATGGGAGCAGGAAATTAGTTTTGGGGAGAATTTTTAACCACCACTTGTTCTAATTATATAGTGTCAGAAATAAATGGGAACTTGACAAAAGTAGAGCAAATGAACTTACCACTGTTCCTCATGCTGGAAGGAATTTTGCAACCCCAGAAGCAGTTGAAGCACTCCCAAATTTTCCTGGAAGAAGAACTGTAAAAAAAAAAAGACAGAACAAATCATGTAGACTGTTGCACGTCATAGGCCCAGAAGGTTTCAAGATCTATTGTATATGTCTTTGCAACCAGAAATAGCTGGAAATTGCTGAACAATTAAGGAAAAAAAAGTCAAATAAACACTGATCTACCCCAAAAAGTTATTGGTACAGAAACATTTCCTGTTTAAACTAGTAGCATGGAAACACCACTAAGCAATATTTTCACATGCATGTGACAGTGCTGAATGTTTTAGATGTGAATAGCCTACTCATGGAACATTCAAAAAAGTGGTCCGAAACAATTTAATTCAGGGCTTTTTTTTCACTGAAGCTTATAAGTATTGTGAGGAAGATGATACCCTCTTCAGATTTGTTTATTTTACTATAAAAATGTCATTCCCTCTTTATCAAAAGATCTAGAGAAGGTTTGTAAAAATGATCGCACATATTTTTCTCTTAATGAAAAAAAAGTATTACAATTACAATATTTTATCTAGAAAAAAAGTATTACAATAATATTTGAAAAAAATATAGGCTAGCTAAGGATAAAAAAAAATCTTGTAAAATATTTTTAAAAATCTGATAAATTTCAATTTCCATGTAATTGTTTGGAGGGTTTATCTTCCTATAAATAGTTATCATTTTATGGGATTATTGTATCAAGTAGTTTGGATATTACAAAACCATTGAATATTTACATTGATAACAAAAATATTTCTAAATGAAATAGCAAGTTTTGGAAAAAGAATGGAAATATATCTGAGTAAAAAAATCCATTTCTCTCAATAAAGACAAATTTCAAGGCTAAACAATTAAAGAAAGTAATTCCAAAGAAAAGTAATCACACCAGGATGAAGAGATATGAGGAAAGACTGCATAATACTTGCAACCTCTAAATGATCATACATAAGGAATCAGCCTCTGATGAATCATGAGATTATCGCTAAAGTCATTGCTTTAGGGAAAAAACTTTTTCTTCTATTTTACTGTTAGTATAGAGAACACAGAATTTGTGCTTCCAAGGCCTTCCTGACAGCCACAATGTCATTGACTTAAGCTGCTCTCAGCAGGTAGGCCTTTTGAAAAAATAGTCATGTTATATAGAGTCACATCTCTAAAATTCACAAATTTGGTTGGATACTAGGTATACCATGACAGCATCCATTCTGCAAAATGGTTTTATGTCCAGAAAAAATTTAATATTTGGAAAAACAAATTACATGCCTGGGCATACACTCGAGAGCAAAGTTTAGATGGTCATGAAGAAACAGAGTTAACTATTCTGTTTCCATACAAACATTCAAAACCAGACCCTTTCGGTAATAGTTTGTGACACTAGAAATAAAAGCAACATGCAGTAGTTTTGCAAATTGGATGAAATGTAATAGTGGTAAACATATGCAGAAAAAACTAACAGCCACCCAACGCTCAAATACTGAAGTACTAAATATGATTCATTAGCAAGCAATTAAAATGTTAAGGAAATGAAGCCAAACTGTTCTTTCTACAGAGGAGATGCCACTGGCTAAAGTTATAAGCAGTGGAAGAGGAAACACATTTAGATATACAGCCAACTGCAAATGCATATGATCAAACAGATTTGTCTACTGAAATGGATGTACAAACTACAGTTAATGAATCTGATGAAGTTTTTAATGGATTGGGATGCATTAAATCTATAATATATCACACTGCTATAGGCCCCAATGTGCTTTCTGAAGTAGATGTGCCACATAAAACCCAATTAACTCTCAGAGACAGAATACAAACTGAACTTCACCAGATGGCTCAATCATTTGGAGTTAATTCAGACACTACTGCCTGGGTTAATAGTATGGTCACTGTACTAAAACAACAAAAAAAGTTATGAGAACTTTAGAGATAAGAAAGACATGAATAAAGCAATCAACCTAAAGCAGCTCCCCAGAAGAGTAGGTGAAGAGGTCACATCTAGACTTCAAAATGCAAGAGAGCTTTTAGTTCGGGATGTCAGCCAAGGAGCTTGGCAAGTCTAATTCTGTAAAGAATTTATTCCTTCAACTCTTTTCAGAAGAGGTTTGCAAGAATGAATATGTTTCACAACTCCATCAGCACCTGATTTTTAGGAGTATTTTATCTCAGATTTTGAAGGGTGTGGACAGCATGGAATCAACTAGTTACTACTGACCTCCTGGGAAGTGAAGATCAGCTCCCATATCAGAATGTTTGTTTTCTATAAAGGAGAAAGAACATTAGACTGAACAGAAACACACTTCTTGTTCAGCCTGGAAGAATTTGGTTATGTAGAAGAAACTAGTGACAAAGAGCCAGACTTGACCCTGTAAAAATGGATTTCAGTGTATGAATGGAATATCCCAGAACAAGAGGCTCTGGCACACACACATTCATGGGCTTGTTCCCATACTTGAACGTATTCATCCACAACTTCTTATGGTTAAGTACTTTCTTTAGTCAATACATAGTTACAGTAGGTTGAATGACACAAGAAAAGCTTTTGGAATACAGAAGACATTATGGCACAAGTATTGGAATATTTTGAGATTAAGCAAGGTTCACAATCTCAACTGTGTTACAGACTATTTTAATATTTACTGACATGTACTTCTAAACCTATAAAACATAACAGAACGTTCACTCTTCTAGTTCAGAAACAATCTCTTGTTTAATGCCAACAGTATCGAGATTATTTAAAAATAAAAATCCCATGTACAAATCATTTTTTCATAAATCCTGCTGTCCTTGCTGAAGCCTAATTTTATATTAACACCTCTGTTTTGAAAGATAGGGGAATTATTTTACTTTTCCTATCTATCACTGCAATTTTAAAACATGTTTAACTGAGATTTGAATGTTACATAGCAAGCAGGAATCTTCATTGCCGTGAATGTTACCATCTCTTTAGCTGCCTTAGAAATATGAGTCTAAGGGCACTCTAAAAAACACATTTTCCTTACAAGTAATCCTTCCTTACAAGCAGCTCACACATATTACTGAGTAGTACAACATAACCATCATATTACCCAGTTTCACCAGAAAAATCTTTCAAGCTTTCAATAGCTTCAAGGCCACGTAGTTTGAAAAAAGAAACTTCAAACACGAGGCACAAATCCTAGTCCTTGTAAATGACTGCACTCTTAGCAAAGCCCCTCCCTATTTTCTTTGCAATCTTTCATGATTTAATTAGAAACATCTTTAAAAGGCACTTTTTTTTTTTTACTATAGTACTATAACATCTGCATTTTCAGCAGTATGCTATTTAATCACATTGGGTTATAAAGTGAAATTCTTAGTACTTAGTGTAATATCTTGTAGAACCCATACATTTGGTCTTTTAGTGTCCCTGACTCATCATCTTATATTCCTTCATCAACATCTTAATAGCCACTCTTAAAAATGTAATTTGATGGATAATTCTCTAAACCTGTTTCAGTTTTGTTGTTTCTTTTAAAAGTTGTGTCTCTGCACATGTTTTCTTTCTGTGATTACTGCACCTGAAGTTAATTCCAAGCATTCAAACATACAGACTTAAACCTAGGGCCAGCATAAACTGAGAAGTTGATAGAGCTATGCTAGGTTATGTTATGCAGGATACTGATTCCCAGGTAAGAAAATTTTGTTGGGGTCAAGAATTTCAATTTTAGCTTTAATTGAAACATGTTTATTATACACTGATGTATGCTATGCAATGTAGTTTGAGTTTGGACACCTGAATTCTGTTTCAACCCTATGTTCTGTCCCCTTGTGCTTTATTTGATCTAGCACTTGCTAGCTACAGTTAGTCCTCTGTTCCAATATAATTTAGTCAGTGACTCTAAAAATCAGCTACATGTAGCTATTTTGCAGCAGACTGTGTAGAGCATTTATTCACTTACTTGACTTATTTATTGTTAATTTGACAAAAATAAAACTCCATACAGTGAAACTGGATATTTATGAATTTTAGGGAATTCTGGATTCAAGTTTTCCTGAGGATAGCACCTACTTAAAACTATACCTGATCCAGACAGCTCTGAAAAAGATATTTATATTAAATGTTTACTTAAATCTGAATGATTCTTCTTTCTTGAATATGGGGGGGTGGTGAAAAGTTGTACTTATTTCAACTGGACTATTTAAGATAAGTGAATTACCTTTGAGAGTCTCTGTTCCTTTCATCTCTAGCAATTCACAAATAGCTATCACAGAAGCCAGGGGACTAGGCTGACTGTGAAAGCCCAAAAGAGAGTTCCACTGCCATATTTTTTCTTTGACAGATTTCTGCTAGTCTTTAAAGTACTGGGAAATAGGGAAATTCACATTACTCCCTGGACTCTCTGGAAAATGCCAATAAGGGCGGCGGGGGGGGGAAGACAAAATAGAACTGGTATTGAATTAGTGGTAAGACCTAACATGAACTGCATAGAGTTAAAAAAAAACCCAACAAAAAACCCCACAAAACCAAACCCAAAACCCAAACAAAAACCCTTTAAGGTGTTTGCCATTGTTAAGGAAATTCCAGAAAGATAAATAACTTCAAAAAACAGAGGAAAGAAGGTGTAAATGTTAAATATCTGATGGGGAGTCTTCACCTAGAACTTGAAAATGTACTTTAAGTTCTGGCTTGAAAAATGACTATGCAGTACTGATGCTAGGTTATTCAATAGCTGTGTACACTATGGAAGTCATATGTGCCTACTTAGGTTTTTAAACCATGTTCTGCAGAGTGCACAAAAATGAGACAGCATTTTCTTCCTATGTGTTTAAAAAAAACCCCACCTGTATACAAAATTCTACTACATATTTAATGACACACCCAGAATATGTTTCTATAGGAATAAAGGAATGTAGCGGGAAAAAAAACTAAGTTTTTGTCTAGAGAGATTTGCCTCACTAAACTGCATTAGTTGTTACAGATAGACAGGCCCCTCTGGGAAGTAATACAGAGCAAAAGCCTAATTTTAAGTGCTTTGAATTGTTTTTGGAAAGGTTGGGTTCTTGCTATATAGATATTGCTTGACAGCACTAAAGTCAGCATATGTGCACATCCCCTAAAGAATAGGATGGAAGCACTGAAACTTGAGGCCAATATCTTTATTATCAATCTGGATATCGAAAATAATTAATCTGCAGAAATGTGGCCTTTGCAGATTCTGCGTAGTGTTACCACCCTTTAGGGAATTCCACCAAACATTGTAAACTGAAACCCATAAAAATTCTTAATGCTTCTACAGCATGCACACAGAAAGTTAACCTTATCAGTTACATTGGATAAACAAAATCATTTTTTGTATCTATATATGTAAACATTATACCAGGATACCAGTCCTTATTTTCAGGCAATGTTGCTAAAGTCTTCATGCCTCGATATGCCTACCTCTTGCTTTCTTAAGCAAAATCCTCAAAGCACTTTGGTCCTTGGAGCACCATTGGACTGAATATATGTTTTGACTCACAAGTGATAATTTTGAAGCCTTGTTTCAAAGGTGGAAGGACTCTGTATTGCAACTTACATTACTAGTTAATTCTTAAAAAAGTAATAATTGGAGCCATCGTCTGAACTCAATATCATTACACATGAGCGAATCTGGAATAAAGCTACTGCAGTCAGGTTAAAGTCAATGAACTATATCAGATTTATATTGGCTTAACTGAGATCATAAATTGGTCCTGTAATAGGACCTTTACTTTTAAATATAACATTTGCAATTGGCTGTTCTGCCCAGGGAACAGACAACTGTATCTTGACAGAGTTCTGAATCTATTAGAATTAGTTGGGAGAGAGTGACTACATAATGAACATCTAATTCTATAAAAGAGAGGTAAGTAAAACTAGAAATAGGGAGATGCTGAATTTGAAGTAGATTATCCTTAAACTTCCATCTGCATTACAGAGTTTGTAGACCAGGAGGAGTGTTAACTTCAAGCAACACAGGTGGTGATAAAGGGTGTGAGGTCCATGTCACACTTTTTCTTTTTAAACTTAAAAAAAAAAAGAACTTGGGTTGGGTTCAATTGACTGAATGCCCATTTTCAGCTGGAGTGCATTAAATGCATTATGGCATGTTCTACTACAGCTTAATCCAAAAGGAATTCAGTTCATGTGCTTCAATACATCATGATGTGAATCAGAGCACAGAACATCAGGACAATCAGAGATCTGCTTCAAAAGCACAATGCTGATCTGAACTAAAATGACACTAAAGAGAAGAACTCCCAGGTACAGAAAGGTTTTATAGGCTTTGCTAAGATTGTTTATACACTTTTGTCTTACAAAAAGGCCCTGAGTGAATCCTATCTGCATTCTTTCCTGAAGTGGAAAGACAGGGCAAGAAGGCCTGTGAGTGAATTGCTTTTTAAATGAGACAAAATGATCTTGTCAAGATCAGACTATGCTTGCTGTGCTTTAGCCAGCTAAACCTAATCATCTAATATAAGAATGGTATATAACACATTTCTTAGGACTGAATTGTTCCTAAGAGAAACTATGTGGAAAGGAACAAGGACTTACTGAGATAACATTAACTCCTCTGCTGACCTTTAAGAGAAAACATTGACTGCAGTGTAGATACTTTTAGCCCAAACCAGCTAACCTGGCTAGGTTAAGGGCTGAAATACAGGCTTGCTTCCTTTTATATAACATCTTCCATTTTCAGTGCAGATGAAAGCCCTAAATATGTTGATAGTCCCTTTACACCCTTTCCAAGCTCACCCTCGTGGGCCAACAAGGTGTCTTACAAGTCAACTTGTAGAAGAATCCCATGTTACTTGACAACAGGTCATGTTCAGGGGAAGTTAGAAACTGTGAGGAATCTTTCATACAGATAAGGTTTGATAGCGAGAATGCTCAGATGGTGACTAGACTGTCTTGCTTATGCATGTGCAGCAGCCATTTCAGCTCTGGATGTCTGCTTCCAGAGCTTTTCTGGAAAAGGCAACATAATCAGCTTCAGTCACTGTCATCAAATACTTAAGTCAACCCAGATGGCTTTGCTAGAAGCAGAAGGATCTACTGTGTTCCCTCACTCTGACCAATCAGCTAGAAGAAGCACTTTTGGGCACAGAAGGGACAGTCAGGTCAACAGTGTCTTGAGCATCTTCAACCAGTACAGCTATTCATGAAAGGAGTATCTGTCCATGGCCTGACACTGGGGTACAAATTGGCAAGTTAACTGTATGCTGCAGACACAGCCTAAATGTAATTAGTTCTTTTGTTTAAGAATAAACTGACTCTAACCACTTCTTGGGCATGTGGTTCTTTCAAGACAAAAAGGCAAATAACTCAGTTACATTTAGAAAAATAGCTTTAATGAACAGGAAAATCGCACTTAATCTTTTGGTGCATCCTGCATTTTATGAGTAAATTCTGTGGGAAACTGTGTAAATGGAACATAATTATTTTTAAAATAGAATCCTTTGTTATTAGCTATATAACTGTCATGTGTACATAAAGCACCCTGCTGTACAGACAAAAGACTGGAAAAGTTTCCTGGAGAGTTTCTGCTATTGAAAGAATAAAAATTGAAGCAGTGGGGTGAACTTTTGGTTCACAGACTCAAATACTGAATGTTAAACCTGGCTGAGAGAAAATCACTTTATTCTGATAACCGGATTACTTAGAACAAAAATAGAGAAAATTAAGAACTGAAGAGCAGAAAATTAAGGTGGAATGCAATTTAAAGAGTAAGTAGATGATGTAGGCTTTCATTTTCATCCCCCCCAGTGTCCAGCTAATTAAAATTACAATCAAAATGAAAGTCTAAACTTGTAAATATCTTTAGCTAATGATTTTGTCTTTTTAATCATCTTCACATTCAAAGACTTTATTTTATTCATTTAGAGCTTTACAATAAAATGAAATTGTTTTTATCTAGTAAAATCCTTTTAATTTTCGTTATCTGTTTCTTTTTACATCATACATTATGTATTTTTCTTTTTTCTTTCTAATTTCTGCACAGTATTCTCTACTTTTACAGTCTGCCTCTTATGCATTTACTGAAAACTATTATAAAGTTAAATGTAATAAAGTGCTATAATGTAAACTTTTTGCTTAGCATAAAATCACTAGAGTTGCATCTACTGGCTTGAAAACTGATCTAGACAAATACTAGCTTTTTTCATAAGGTGCCTATGCAGATACAATGAACTTTTAAGCCACTGACCACACAACTTTAAATTTAGACAGAACAGTAAGTATTCAACTTCTTTCTAAGACAAAGAATAAATTTGCCCCAATTTATAGACTGTTATCCATGACTAATGGCTTTTTCTGTGAGTTGAGGCAATTCTTTTAAATGGTTCAAGGATTAAAAGTAATGAAAGACATTCTTAGTGTAACAGGCAGCAATGATTCACCTTTCTGACCTTAGTGTCTGCTGTCAGTATACTTTGCACTTCCTAACAATATGGGAATACAGAGTAATTTTATCATTTAAAAAAGCATACAAACTTACAGCCTTTGTTTTACATGTTTATGTCATTGTGAAATTCATAGTTTTGCTTCAAAATTTGTTTTTGTTACTTAAGTTTTCTAAACTGAGGGTGAGGAAACCTTGAAAATGTAGGGCAAATACTGTTCAGTGATATGGGTCTATCTTAATGACTTCCCTCATTTTGGACAATACAGGCATCTTATTTTGCTAGACAATATTTACTTAAAATGGGCACTAAGGTTGGAACTTAGCCAGTCATAACAATATACTTTAACAGCACACAAATACAACATTTATTCAGTAACCCAGTTAATTTCAGCCTCAGTGCTACTTGCATGATCCAGCTACAGTGTGAAATCTGAGGATTCTGAATGGGATCCTGGGAGTTGCCCTGTGGATTCTGAACTATGCTTGAGAGATTGTTTTGTATTCCTATAGTGTTTAGAAAATCCCACAAAAAGGGGTGTCAACACCCAAGTGAAATACCATAGGTTCAAAATACTCGGATTCAGTGGCTGGCTGATGGACAAAATTCAGTGTGAACACATCTGAAGGTGCTAAAGCCTTGAACTTTACAGAAAGACAATTCTCAAGTTTCACATCTGTAACAACTGTCATGAATGCTATAAGTCATGTGTGTACTGGAGATCTCGTTCACATGCAAACATAGACCATGGGTGCATTTGCAACTTTTAAAACCTACCTGGGAAGATTCATACTGTTGATCATCACTCTGGTATCTGAATTATCTCCACGTAAAACCTATTAGCAGCACAAGAGACCCTCAAAGCTATTGTGAAGTGTCTGACATGTTTTGGGGGTTATAAAACTACCTGGAACAAGACAATATTTTTCTTTGTTTGTTATCTTCAGTCTAGTTTTCTTGCGAATTAAGAGGAAAGAGGATGTTAGCATTATACTCGGTCTTGCAAGATAATGATCAGTTTTATATTTATATTGGTGTACATATCTCCACTCAAATATTCTCATCTTAACACTGGTAAAAGCAAGGTCAGATTTTGGCCCAGCATCTTTTGGAATCTCTAACAACATATATCCCCTGGTTCTAAAAGGCAACTTTCATCTGGCTGCTTGGAAGATCTCCAAGAGTTTCTGTTCTGCAAGGTTTGAAAGGGATTAACTGCATACTCTTGTGCCTTTAGAATCGATACAACATATGGATTGGCCTCGTCTTCTTGAGTTGCCACTGACTGCAAAGGGAGTATTTGTACAAATCAGGAAGATGTAATTGGGCTTAAAGCCTCTTTGCTTTTTTTATGTGCAGAAGTTAATTTATGTGAATGCATTAATGTTCATACATGAGTCATTTCATTGGGTCATCTGCCAAAGAGAGTGCCAAGATTTTGCCTATATGTACAAAGATGAACATGAGCTTTGAGAGCCCTCTAGACCTAAGATATTTTAAAATATCCAATGCTTAGTTAATCATTTTATATTGTTAATAGATCAATCACTGTTCTTGGTTTTGGTACCAGCATATGTTTTCTAATACTACAGTTCTGAAATACAGAATAATTACATTTAAAATCATCAGAACAGACACATTTGCTGCTTCAGATGCTTTTGTTAACAGCTGCACTGCTTTGTACTGAGGTATTAAAATAGAGATGTTCAGAGTCTCCACCTGAGTTTGTGAACTGTTAATGATGCAAAAAGGTTTTAAAATAGCCAGACATAAGAGTACAGTGCAAGACAACTCTATGCAAATTGCTAGAAATATTTTGTAGCAAAAATTCCTTGGGTAAAACAAAGGGGCATAAATGAAAACTGTGCCAGTAATAGGCTGTGGACCAGGAGGATTGTGGTAGAAGGGGAAGCCTGGTGGTTCTCACCTGTGTGCTCTTCCAGTGTCTGATCAAACCATCCTTTTTAGAAAAGTGAGGCGTTAGGCTTGTGGATGTGTGCTTCTGATGCTTTCATGTCTGCTCTACTGCTTGTCACAGCTTCAGCAAGCCAAGCCAGCCCAAAACTAATCAATAAAAAAAAAAAAGGCAATTAGTCTTTGGTCAGTGAACAAACTGGCCCAGTGTACAAGGGGATCAATGGGGAACCAAAGTTGGCAGAAGTGAGAAGGGGCTGCAGGGCCAGGAACAGGGTGAAAGGAAGACCATGACTGTCCTACACAACAACAGTGAGCTTCCAGTAGGAGCAGTAGTACAACAAAACCTCTTTCAAACAGCAACCATAGCCTGCTGCTTTAGTCACAGAAAACTCCATCTGGTCCCAATGGCTGTTAGTGTGTCTGAACTGTGCTTTCAAACAGTGGAAAACTAAAGCTCGAGAGAAGGAAACTCCTTAATTAGCTGAGGACAAGGTTTAAGCGTTGGGGGTTTTTTTGGTCTAGGACTTCAGTTAAGTTTCACTGGTTTTCAGTATGTATACTTTTGTTGTAGCTTTTAGGCATAAGCGAGTAAATTTACCTTTAGTAAAAAAAGATACAACTGCATACTATTCAAAGTGTTCTTTTTCTGTATTTGAGTCCTTTGATATGCTTTTACCTTTAAGAATTCGTTAGGGCTAGAATTCTAAAACTGGTCTATGGTGCATTTTGTAGAGGCCTGTGAAGTTGTTCTGTGTCTTTAGGTCTGCTTAAAAGGCAGCTAAAATATACTAAATATTGTTCTAGTGTGGCTTTTCCTTACAAACAACTACTGCTTTTAACACAAAACTATGATCACGAGGTAGATGAGGAATCACCTCAGAAGAGAGGTGCTCTCTGAAATAGAGATGTTCTGTATGAAAAAAAAAATCTAAACTAGGAAATTTTAAAAACACTTGATCGATGACTTTGCACTCTTAGTAACATTGACCTTCAATGGTTTGAAATACTATTGTAATTTTTCAATTTGCTATTATAAAATCCAGATTTCATAAACATATTATTATCTTTCCATTATGATTACTTATTTCCTCTAAGGTCTACAGTGCTTTTCTATAACATCAAAATGGAAATGGGATTAGGATGAGATTCTGTCACTCAGGGATTTGTGGAAAAAGGTGGGGATACACACAGAAAAGGTCACTTCTTAGGGGCGAGATGAATAAAATGACACTGAGTTATGAAGGACAGCAATAACAGTATTAGCAATTTTTCATGGTTTTAAATTGATTGTTTTATGTTGGAGAATAATGCACTGTTATTTTCTTGCCTTTCATAATATCCTTAAATAAAAAAATCAAGCTCTTAAGAAATCTCCATTATTTCAATCATTTTTTTTTTAGGTTACTGAGTGGTTTCACGTGAATTCTGTCTTCTGTGAATGTACTTGCTGTCTGACTGTTTGTGGGATAATTTTACTAACAAAATGTCACCTAGAAATCGTTGCTTTCAAGTGTTTGGTCTGCATACTATTTGTTTTGTCACCCAAGTCATGATTTTTTTTTATTACTTAACTAGCTGAATGTGATATTTGAATGGACAAATAATTAATAATACACTCCATTATGATTCTTCTGGCAAACAATGATTGTCATTAAATTAGTAAAGGTGGCCTGTGGCTGAAAGATCACATCAGGACTCCTTTGCCTTAAGAAGTACACCTGTCAAACCTCTTTCTTGCTTTTATTTTCTTTTTTTTCTGTTTTAAAAAAGCTGAAGTCTGTGTGCCAGATCAAAGTAACACGATGTTGCAAGTAATTGCATTTTTATATGAAGTTGAAAAGTGTGCAGTATATACAGTATAAGATAATGATTAATGTTCTCTGGGCCTCAGTACTAAAATATTTTATGGTTCTGATATTACAGTATTTTTATTTAGATACATTACTCCATAACTGCACTTGGCTAAAGTGACTTGACATTCCTTTTAATGTCAGAGACCAAGATAAACATGGCCAAGAGTACAAGAAAAAAACCCCTCTGTCTTCAGTTCTGCATTTGATGCAATTAAGAAATAATCTCTGTACCAGGTAAAGTACAGAGATACTTCACAATTTAAATAAAGTAATTTCTAGTGTAATGCATATTGAGAGAAAACAGCTCAAGAGAAGAAATGTTTTGATTAAAATGAAATTAACAGATAATATGAAGGATGCAATTTACTATGAAGCATTGGATTAACTGCTGAAGGCGAGCCATGCTGGGTATTGAAACGCATGTGAACAGCTTCAGGGGAGAAAACTATGGGCATACAGGTTAAATAAAATGGTATTTAAACCCTATTTGGGCATATATATTCAGGAAATGTTTCTTGAATTGGTAACTGAGTCTTGTGTTGTCCAGAGAACTCCGGACAAAGGGTGACTAGAGCAACATTCTTGCAAAGAACTGAACTGCTAGAACATTTCTTTCTCAGGTACACTAATAATTTGCTGGAAGTCTGGAACTCATCAGTGACATCTGCAAGGTGTAAAAAAAAATATATATATATATATATAATGTTAACCAGTACATATTTTCTATTTTTATTCACACATATTCCTGAAAAATCTTACTATGATGAATTTAAATGGCGAATCTTGGGAATTTTTCACCTCTCTATTGACTCTTCTTAGTGCATTGTATGCCTGACGCTTGGGCAAATCATTGGCAGAACTTGGATACAGGACAGAGGAACTTTAGTAGAATACAAAAAGAACACAAGAAACTTTAACATACAGATCATCATCATCATCCTGTATTTCCATGCAATCCCCGTGACAGGTCTCCCAAGCTAAGGGAACAAGACCTAGCTGCAGGTATAAGCACTTCTGTTGTTTTCTCTTGCTTCTCTTTCAATTCTCCTCTTATCCCTCAGGTACTGAGCTGCTGCCAGCAATCAGAGACAGTGGTTTGCTGACTGCCATAAAAACTTGAGCAAATACTTTCAGCCAGTTCCCACTCAGTTTCTGGAACACCTGAGCTCCTGCTAACACTTCTATATTTTGCTGAGCCTTCTGTACTCATTTACAAAGCGAGAAGCACTGGTTTAGAGAGATGAACAACTCAACACGTGTTGGGAGAAATAACCCCCGCTGTTACAAGAGATAACTGGAAATGTTGACAAGGTTTAGCCATGTGACTCATTCATACCATGTCCAACAGTGGAGGTCTTATCAGCTGGCCTATAAACATATGCCCTTCTACAAACTTCTGTAATATATTGCATACTAATTGGATTGCATTTGTTCCCAAGGGAAGCAGCCTCCCCGGGATTCTCAAGATTCAGTTGCTAGTTCTGCAACACACCTCTTAGGTGACTTTGGTAAGTCACCTATCCCTTTGTAGGACTTTTTTTTTTCTCAAGCATGTCTATTCAGGCTGAAACTGTCTCTTGCTGTGTCTTGTGCAATGATCAGCCTTAGTGATACGTGAAGTCTTCAGGCCTCCTTAAGTTTACATAATAAATCCCAAAGTTTTAAGTATCTTTCCTCAGGTTTTCCCAAACACAGTGACTGTCAGGTCCTAGTGGCAGCCCACTGAGAAAAGTGAGGAAAGTGAGGAAAGTTTTTATCTCAACACCTGTGTGAGAGGGCAGAAGAGCTTTTATCACCCTAAATGTGTTGCGGTGGGGAACAGTGTATGATTTCTAGAAAAGCAACACATGAATTGAGCCCCAAGTGACCCCTTGCCTTGCCTTGGGTGGCACTGCAATCTGCTTGGCACAGCTGGCTGCATATTAAAAGCCTTGCTCGACGGTCCAGCGCGCTTGTCTCCTCATGACGCGCTTAAAGTGTGAAGAAGCCGCGGGGCTGGTCCGCGGCTCGGCTCTGGCTCCCAGGAAGCCGTACTCCTCAGAGTTCTGGAACCTGCTTCTCGCCGCGGGAGTCTCCACAGGACTGCCCGCCTCAGGTAACGGCCGGCACGCGCCCTCCCCTCAGGTAACGATCGGCACGCGCCTACCCTAACGGCCGTGCCGCGCGCCCCTCCCTTACCCTCAGGCGCGTGCGCCGTCTGCCAGCGGGGGCGGTGCCTCACTCGGCGGCGCGTCGGATTCGAACGGCCGTGGCGGGCGGGAGGGAAGGAGTGACGCGGCATGGCGGGCTCGGGAGCCTTGCTCCGCCAGTGCCCGCTGCTGCTGCCTCAGAACCGGGAGAGGACTGCCTACGAGGGCTTCGTCACCGCGCAGGTACCGGGGCCCGTGCGCCGCTTGGCCGGCGGCTGTTACTCCGTGTCAGCCTCTCCGAGGCCTGCGCTCGCGGGCAGGTCCGTGACCCTGTCTGTGCGAGGAGGAAGCGTTTCCCGCCTCGCTGGGGCTGGCAGCTTCCCGGCCGAGCGCTGAGCCGCCGGGTTTGTGAAGCAGGAAAAGCCGAGGGGGCATAGCGGGGTCCCTCTGCTTGCGGTGCCGTCCTGTGCCCGGTTCCCTGCCGTGTGCCGTAAGGGTGCTGTGGAGAGGCGCCCCCGTCGCGATCCCGCGGGTTTGCACTGTTAGCGCACGCGGAATTGCTCTTTTTGGCGGTGCGATCTTTCTGATGGCTTGTGGGCTGGATTTGTTGTGCTGGCAAATGTTTTATTTTGGAGCCGATTCAAT
This sequence comes from Grus americana, assembly GCF_028858705.1. NCBI lineage: Eukaryota > Metazoa > Chordata > Aves > Gruiformes > Gruidae > Grus > Grus americana. The sequence continues at coordinate 123,386,189 of NC_072854.1, forward strand.
GTTCCTGACTTGGCCTAGGGTAAAGGTTGAAGCAAATGACTAATTGCGGGTGTTTTCCTTTCACTTATTGTATTTGTGAGGTTTCAGCTTAAGTAGCTGCATCGTCTTTTTGAGGAGCTGGTAAATTGCAGTGCAGGGAGAAGAACAGCGTGGACATGCTGGAATTAGTCCAGTGAAGAGCTACGACAGGTTGAGAGTGAATGTTCTTAAGCAACTTTGCCATCAGAGGCACTATGCAGTGACGCTACAGCCACAGCTCATTAAATACCACACATGTGCCTGCACACAGACCACAGAAACAGCTCTTAAGAGATGTATTTTCATTTAGAAGTAGCATGGGATTATCTTCCTATAAAAATAAGTAAAAGGCAAAAGACGTGGGCTATGTCATACTTGCATTTTCAAAAAATGTAGTTTTGCAGTCAAAATTCAGGAAGATTTTTCTTTTACATGACATTTGCAAATGTGTTTGTATTTGCATTACTCTAACAGCTGCAACTTTTGAAATGCTCTGTTAGAATGCATCCTGGAGTTAACATGAAGATTAAGACATGAGAGTGAGCATCTGTTCTCAGATGATTTCTTGATTAGGGCTAAGGCCATAATGTCACAAAGTCTGAGGTTATGTGTTTAATTTAAGCATACACTAAACATTAGCTTTGGAGGAGTTTGGAAGCAATTGATGGGCCAATGGGCTGTATTCAGCTCTGCAACACGTATCTTGGTTTTGCTCGTGAGAATCACAGAAACACTGAGGTTGGAAGGGACTTGTGGAGGTCCTCTAGCAGGGTCAGCTGGATCAGGTTCCTCAAGACCATGTCCAGTTGGGTTTTGAATATCTTCAAGCATGGAGACTGCACGGTCTCTTGGGCAGCCCGTTCCAGTGTTTGACCACCCTCGCTCTTTGAGGGTTTTTTTCATTGCATTTAGGTGAAACTTCCTGTATTTTAACTTGTACCCATTGCATCTCATCCTGTCAGTGTGTGTCACACAGAGTCTTGCTACACCTTTAGTCCTCCTCCATCAGGTATTTGTACATGCTGGCAAGATCCCCCCCCGAGCCTTCTTTTCTCCAGGCTAACCAGTTGTAGCTCCCTCAGTCTCTCCTCCTATGAGAGGTGCTTTTCCACAGCATTGCTCTCTAGCTGGTCAGCCACCAGCGTGTGCTGGCACATGAGGTGAATCCTTTCCTGGTGCAGGACTCTGCACTTTGCTTTCTTAAGTTCATGACGTTCCTGTCAGGCCATTTCCTTGGCCTGTTGAGGTCCCCCTGAATGGTAGCACAATGACACGGTCTATCAACCACTCCTCCCAGTTTTGTGTCCTCTGCCAGCTCACTGAGTGAGGGTGCATCCTGTCCCATCATCCAGGTCACTACTGAAGGGCAAGTAGCGTCGGCCCCTGGTGTGCACCATTAGTCAGGGACCTCCAGCTGGCCTTCATCCTGCTGATCACAACCCTTTGAGCCCAGCAGTTCTGCAAGTTTTCAGTCCACCTCCCTGTCAGCTTGTCTAGTTCATTCTTCAGTTTGTCTATGAGGATGTTATGGGAAACAGTATTAAAAGGCTTTCTGATGTTGAGATAAAGCATCCGCTGTATCGGTCATCTAATCACAGGAGGAAATCTGGTTTTGTTCTTAACTTCCTGCTGAAGAAATCTTACAATTTGTGGACATAATTCAAGGTATGCTGAGCTGGAACAGAGTCTGGAATAAAAGTTTTGAGATGAGTTAGCTGCCCTCTTCCTTTCAGGGAGAAGTTAAACTTACTTGCAACCCTTCTTTATTTCAGTTTTATTTTGATCATCCCATAAGAAAGTAGGAAGAGGATCACAAATAGGGACAATTACTGAAAATACAAGTAGGTGGTATTTAGGAACAGCCCCATATGGATTGCACTAGCAGGGAAAAAAATATATATTCATGTACTTGGGACTGTTTTTGTTTACAGTTTCTAAAACCTTGCTGAAATGTGTTATGGATCACTGCCCAAGTTCCTTTTTAGTGTAGTACTTTCATGATAAGAATCTGTTTTGACTTTTACTTGAGTTGAAGACAGACTTTCATGTACTTCAGCATGACTTGGATTAAATTATATTTCTTGGGTTTGTCCAGATTTGGATAATGTTTATTTTTCTTCTAAAATGTTATTTTGCTTTATGAAATGTCATACACTGAAGAGTTTTTACTAAATACTGTGAGTTAGAGGTCAAGAGTATTTCAACTTCAGAATTAAAATCAGCGTTATTTACACCTGTCACTGTTGTGGTTTTGCCCCAGCCAGCAGCTAAGCACCACACAGCTGCTGGCTCTCTCCCCAGCAGTGGGATGGGGGAGAGAATTGTAAGAGTGAAAGTGAGGAAACTTGTGGGTTGAGATAAAGACAATTTAATAGGTAAATCAAAAGCCATGCACGCAAGCAGAGAGAAACAAGGAGTTCATTCCCCACTTCCCATTGGCAGGCAGGTGTTCAGCCATCTCCAGGAAAGCAGGGCTCCATCAGGTGTAACAGTTACTTGGGAAGACAAACACTATCACTGCGAATGTCCCCCCTTCCTTTCTCTTCCCCCAGCCCCTTATATGCTGAGCATGATGTCATATGGTCTGGAATATCCCTTCGGTCAGCTGGGGTCAGCTGTCCTGGCTGTGTCCTCTCCCAACTCCTTGTGCACCCCCAGCCTACTTGCTGGCAGGGTGGGGTGAGGAGCAGAAAAAGCCTTGGCTCTCTGTGAGTAATAACAAAAATATCTCTATATTATCAACACCATGTTCAGCACAAATCCAAAACATAGCCTCATGCTAGCTACTGTGAAGAAAATTAACTCCATCCCAGCAAAAACCAGCACGTTCTCCAGCCCTTATTCCATACCATTTACATCTTGCTCAGGTCCCACATTATCCAATACATCCTCATTAACTACCACCCCCCTTCTCATCCTTTGATATAACATGCAGATATATATCATTCCCTTAGTCTATGGATCGCCCTTGTAAAATGTCCACACAATGTCTGCTGAGTTCATTTAGCCCATGAGTTTGGGCTCCATCTGTTATGGTGGTTGCTCAGGTGGCGTGCTGCATGGAGTTACTGGGCACCAAAACCCGCTCAGGTCCGGTCCAGCCAAAACCAGCACAGTCACTTATGCTGCTTTTCTCCCTAAATAAAGAAATCCTGAATAATATTCCAGAAAGTCAGATAAGACAAACTTTCTTTCTTAGTAGCTGATTTTATGGGGAATACTTCCCATAAGCGTCTAACTATTTTTCCTTGCTGACCTTCCTATTACCTAAAATTTTATTTTCAAGGGTAGAGACTTCCATATCAGGATACTGTTACCAATGGATTTTCAACTGAAAAATGCAAGGTAAGATAGTTTTATGAAAGCCATTTTATAAGTGTATGTAACAAAAGTTTATTTTGATAAAAGCCATGATGGATATGCATATGAATTAATTATTTTTTCCAATATCAGTGTTGGTAATTAATTCTTACTGGTTTCAATTTAACCTTGCAACAAAATTGTACAGCATCAGTGTTAATAAACGCTGACAATAAACATTGCCTATATCAAAATATTTTGTTATTAATTTTGAAACCTGTTGTAATTAATTAGTTTTATTTATATACAAGTTAATGTACTTGGGAAAAAATGTTCATTTAAATCAGATTATTTATATGTCACCATTTGGGAAACAGAAAATTCAGTGCAAATTTGTAAATTTAAGCAATTATGTACTTGATCGTTAGCGTAGCTTTTTTTTAACTTCATTTTCTCTTTCCTATTAATATGTATTAATTTGCATTACCCAGCTTTTCTTTAAAAGCTCTGTTCTTATTACTGCGAGTGTTTATCATAGTAATATGTGGGTGTGTGTGTATATTGTGTGTATGCACAGATACACAGATTAGTCTTTAACACTGTATCCCATACTTCTGCCTAGGCCAGCCTGCTCTGAACTGTGAACAGATGTGGTATTCAATAGCTTTATTACATTCTAGGTTGGATACTTAAAACTGCGTTATAGGTAACTTTGACATTTTCAGGATATCATTTTTAAATATTGGTATATTATATGAAGTCATATTAGCTTGCAAGAATTATGTTGTTTTCAGCAAAGAACAGGCTTTTGTAGATAAATACTTAATTTTTAATGGGTTCTGGGAGAGTGACATTTAAAAGTTTTAAATAACTTTGAATATGAAACTCAAAGAAATTTTGAAGCATTGTTTACTTCCTTTGGTGTTTTTTTGAAGAAAAACTTGTATGTTTTTGTGTAGCAGACTTTCTGATCTTTTCTAAAAATCACGTACTGTGAATTTAAAATTTATAAAAATACTGTTTGTCTAGAATAGAGTGTAGCTGGCACCTAAAGAAGATACTGCATGGATATCAGCATATTTTAAAGCAGGTATACAACTTTTAAAACAATTTCTGTTAAATGTATGCTTATAGTAATTCTGAAAAGCTTATGCTCACACACCTATTCTAAATGTAACCAAATAAGAAAGATTTCTGAGTGATTCTAAAGCTTCTGTTCTCATTGATGAAGACTTTAGTCTTCACCAATGTCTTCATAAATTCTTCACAAACTATATAAATGTGTAATGTGACATGTTGTGACGAAGGTGGTGGTTAATTTTCAGTAAAGTTCCCTGTACTCTAGGAGGTTCGTTCTGTAATTGAAGTATTTAAACATGTGGTATATGGTTGGGGGGGTATGTTAGTTGGTTTGACAATACTAGAAAAATAGACAGACTGAAATGGTTTACCACTGAAAGTTATGAGTTGAAGAAAATGATCTGATACTATGTTCCTTCCAGAGGTTGCACAGCTGTCCAGATCTTGTCAGTTTTATGGTGGAGCTGAAAACTGTTTTGGTAAGTGACAGAAAATATATATATGGGAGAAGGGATGTTCGTAAAGCTTTGGTTTTCACTTTCAGCTTTTTACTGTTTACTATTTGATAGATGGATTTATGTGGTTTATTTTAAGAAGAGGTGACTTTGCATGCTGCTCATGTACTATTTGTGTAAATATCCTTTAGGATTTTAAGTGACTGTACTCTTTGGAAATTGGAACATTACAGAAAAAATAAAATCCCAGCAAGAGATTTTAGTATAAAGCCGCCATCTTCACAATGATTTTCTTGGAATTCCTGGTATTGTCTAGATGGTAGAGAAGGCTTGCAATCATACAAAGGATTATACAGCCAGTGAATTGCTGAAGGTGCTTTCACCTGTGTGACAACCTGACCAATAAATGAAGAAAGCTTTCTCTGTAGTTCAGAGACTGCTGTTTATTCTTTTTTTAAAAGTTTTTTCTAATCTGGGATTGAAGAGTAGCAAAGTCTTTAGTCAACAACATGAAACTGACAATTTCTTGTCTGTTAGTAAAACATTCTATGAGCATTCTTGGCAAAGAATACTTGTGTACAACCTACTTAGAAACAAAACACAGGAAGTATTCTACAAAAGAATAACAAATATACCTGCCTGGTACTACACCACTGCTCTATGCCAGGAATGCTGTTCCTCAGTATTGGTTCAGTCCCTGCCAAAGTGGATTACATTGAACTGGGCAAAGGCACTTGGAATAGCACTGAATAAGAATGTCTCCATGTGGCTATTTTTGAATATTTCAGAATAGTTATTCCAATCTATTTGCCTGGATACACAAGCACTCAGAAAATGAGAATGCAATGAAGGTATAATTCATTCGGAATAGTAAAATAGCGATCCTCAGTGCAGATAGAAAAAACGGCAGAAGACACTGGGAGAACTGGGCGGAAACGATTCTTACACTGGTTTTATTATTAATTCTATTTATTATTTCTTTTCTTTAAATTAATTTTATTTCAAATTATTAATAATTTTATTATAAATGTCTTTATTTGGCTTATTTATTTGTCCTGTAAGCGTAATTTTAACTTAAGTACCATTTTAAAGAACAAGTTGCACGACATGAATATGGGACGTATGGTTTCATTTTGTTTTTCTCTCTAACCTGGCATTACCTTTTTGATACAAATTTCTTTTTGAGGCATTACGACACACTTGATGAGTGTCTGTACCAAAACTTATTCTCTGGGATTCTACGATATTAAAACTGAGAAACTGATTTTTTGATTTTTTTTTTGATTGCTATATAAAGTTGTATATAGCTACTTAAAAATAATATGGAGTATTTCATATATGTGTTGTCTTTTGTGGCTGTGGAGCCCAGGAGACAGCTGTGGGCTTAATAGAACCTTCTTTTGAAATGTTCTTTCAGTCAAGATGCTTGACTTCAAATTTATTAGCTGAAAAAGAGGCACATTTGATATTTGCATCTGAAGACTATGTTGTCAACATCTGTGGTGTTTTTTTTTTTAAATTGCAGATGTTTTCATTACCAGTATCTGAAGTAATTTACCAAACAGCTTCTTTGTCTGCTTTAGCTGGAGGCTATAACAAAACAAATGCAGTGTACAGTTAATTTTACATAAGCTTAATATTTTTGAATGACTTGCAAAAATCACATGACTAAATAGATGCAAAAATATTGAAATCTCTCTTAATGATGTTTTTAAATGTTCTTTTAAACAGGAAATTGCTTTAAAGAATACACAAGACCTGCATATACCACGGCCGCCAGAATACTACTCCTGTCTTGTCAGAGATCTAGAAATATTGGGTTGGAATAAGTATGCTTGTTTCAGTTCTTAACAGACATTATCTTTAGAATATCTGTTGTTTTATATTTGTGAGTTGAACATATCAATGTACTTGTCCTGTTAATTTATCCTCTTTAGAAACTGGTTTTGCTTTAAAAACTGCTGCTTTTTTAATTTAACAAACAAACAAACCTGTATCAACTGAAGGTATATTTTCAGTCTCAAATAATCGAGCTGAAAGTTGAGATGCTACTACTAAGAAATCAATTCTTCTTTGACCTATAAACTATTGCCATAGTAAATGTATTTAATACAACTTTTATAGTTCTCCTTTTTCTTCCTTCTTTTCCCTACTTTGTACAGCCTTTTTTGACTATTCCCATGCTATGGTTGATCATCATTTACCTTTATGTTCTCACAAAAACAGTTCATACATTGGTGGGGTTTTTTTAGAACTAGAATAATTACTCTTAAAGAACAGTTCTGTCTTGCTCTCCATAGCACGAGGATCTCCTTAGACAAAGGAATAACATAGTTAATCCAAAAAAAGGTAAATATACCAAAAAAAAAAAAAGGTGCGTGGAAGGGAGAATTTGGAAAGCTGTAAATCCAGAATTTCAAAACAGCCAGCTCTTTACAACACCCACAGAGAGAAACTTAAATATTTTTTGCTGTCCAGATAGGCTCAGAGATGAGGTCTATTGAAAAGCATTCCTTAGTCTCCAAAAACTGTGCAAGCAGACCATGTTTCGGGGAGCAGGGGGGCATTTCCAAGTGGGAAAAGTTTTCGTTACTGCACAAAGAGTATAAACTGTGTCACCTGAGGATGGAAGCTCAGTGCACCCAAGAACATGGTTTCATGTATATATTTGAGGTCATCTTCTGAGGGAAGAGCTAGAAGTGAATGTTTTCACTCCAACTAAAATGGTTGGTTTAACACTATGGGAAAGAAAGGATATTTGCAAAGGATATTTGACTTTGTTGAGGAATGAAATGTACACATAGCTGCCTCTGGGTGCCTTCTCATTAGGATCTTGAATGAGTTCAAACAGATAATATTATTCACAGTACCATATACTCTCAGATGAGGTCATAGAACAAATTTAATTTTATCCTCCTACAGAGGAAAACAAGATTGTTCTCCTCATATAGAAACCTGAAGGAGCACGCAGTTGTGATCAAGTACTCAAGGTCCATGTGGAAATTTTTCAGAAGTCTGCAAAGCTTCCTGTTTTGCTGACTTTTACTTGAAAGGCTTTAACTGCCATCACATGTGCCACGATTGGCAAGTTCTCTGATACTGAGTCTTTTACTCCTGCAGCAGAGAGCCTGAAATGGAATATATTGGAAGGCTGTCTTTAATAATATGCAATTAATGTTGCAGTGCATTCTTTCAAGGGGTTAAGATGAAAGATTGTGTAGGATGCTGAAGAGTTTTGAAGGAGAAGCTACTTCTTACTTTCAGTAAAATGAAAGTTTAAAAAAAAGTCTACATTTGCGGTTTTCAACAAGACAAATCTACATTTACCTTAGTCTTGGATGGTAAGTTAACTTTAACAAAGTGTTTATTTTGCTAAATGTAATAAAGAAGCCTTTGGTTTAAGAACAGTTTTGAGTTTTCTCACCTGACTTGCATATTAATAAATAACATGTGATTAATGCTAAGTAGACATTTGCTTTGAAAGCCCACTTTTCTTTAAAGATTTAAAACATCCTTGTTAAAACAGCTGAAGTTTTTTTTCAGTTATTACCTTTATTAAGTATGTAGTTGTGCCAGCTGATGACATACTCCATTCAAATTTCTCAGACTCAGGTCTGAAAATATTAGTTAAAATTTCCTAAACACATCAGAAATAAATTTTTAATCATGCTTGGTCTTCCCCGCCCCCCCCCCAAAAAAAAAAAAAACCCCACAACCCCAACAAAAAAACCCAAACAAAATCTTAAAAGCCCGTGCCAGCAAAACAGACACTGACATGCAATGAATATATTTTAAAGATATAAATATATGAAATATACTATATTTATAATTGGATATATATAGTATATAGCTAAATATACTAAAAAGACACTATATAGTATATAGCTAAATATACTAAAAAGACACTTTCAAAATACAATTTAGTAGCTTATTTCAAAACTGGTATTTCTTCTGACTTGCTGTACATACAAAATATCCAGTGGTTTATTATTAAAAAGCACATCATTGTTTATCAGAGAACGTGCTTCTAGGACAGAATTTCACCTGGTTTCTAGGCAAAGGTTTTCTTCATGTAGACACACAACTTTGCTGTTCTTTTGTCCAGTGTATTAATGTAATTCAGTAAACATATGCCTCTTGATTGACTTATGTTACAGGTAGGGTCTCTGGGGGTTTTTGGTTGGTGAAGTCAATCATTAATCAAAGGGCTAAGCTGTACATAGGGGATCTGATTTACTATGAGTTGGAAAGAAAATAACCTAGAGAGGCGATTTGAAGTACATTAGTAAGTTACACCTTAATTTTAGTGTGCTTTTAATAATATGATGAAGTACTAAGAAGGCCTCTTAACCTAGACTGATTTTGAGTTGCTGATGATGCGTATTTGCATGTTAGTAAAAAAACACCCTGGTATGGTCTTTCAGCACAAAACTAAGCCTGCATTTAGTACTGGCAGTAAGGATCAATCACTGCTCGCACCTTGAGAAGCCTCCAGCTTTATTTATCAGGATTTTTCTTAGAAAAGAATTGGCTTGTTGAGGACCCTAGATTTAGTTTTTTCTAGTGAGTTTTGGGTCATGCTGGAAGCTGACTGCATCCAAATCCAACTGAAAAACTGAAGGATATTTTGTTTGAAAGAGAATAAAAGCAATAGGCCATGGTTCCTTAACCTCTGAAGTGGGTTAAGAAGCTCTCAGGTGTGGCACAAATTCATTGTGTTCTAATGGCTTTCATCTAAGGAGTATGTGAAGTTTCTCAGAAACAAATTGAGGACATTATCTGCAATGATCTTACACCTCTTTCCTCCTAAACCACTGAAAGTATAAACAGTAATGAAGAGTGCAAATGGGCTTGCTGCTGTGATTAGTTATAATCACTTTCTCTGTGATACAGAAAACTTGATTCTTTGACCCAATTTAGGTGTGGGGGAGGGTGAATATGCTTTCATATTCAAATACTTGTACACAAAAGTCACAGTTCAACAAGTTATAAAATTGTACCCAATTTCCAGTGCTAAGTGCTGAAGGAGGATACTTCATTTTAAGAACATGGAAAAAATGCCAGCAACAAACCTAATCAGCTGAGGTGGGAGAGAGTACACATGTAGTAGCATTAAGCTATAGGAAAGGCTCTTCTAATACTATCTCATAATCTTGCTAGTTGATTCAATGACAATGTCTTGGGAAGATAAATTATCGACTATAAAACATTCGTAGGACTCTTATAACCCTCATGTGGATTCATAAAGGTTGCCAGTGTCTCTTAAGTTCATGGTGTGAGTCATGATCCCAATAGTCTAAAGGCTCAATGCATTTCTGCTTGATATTTGCCAAGTTTTTTCATAGAAAGTATCTTCTCTTGCCTTCTCCATTTCCATGGGAATCATGCCTTGTCATGTGCTCTCAATGAAATATCGTGTGTATGTTATGCTGAATTACAGTACTTCAGGGATTTCAGTGAGGCTTTGCATCTTTATGGTCATTCCATTTTTTTCTATATGATAAAGTGATGGAGCCTACAGAGGAATAAAGGTTTGAATAACTGCAATATCACCTATGTAAACAATTCCTCATTTGATTATATAATCATATGAAGAAGTTCATACAAATTTTACAGTGCTGAGCAACTTTCTCCAGTCCTACAGAACTGGCCCTTTCATCTCTTTTTATCCAAAGCTTGGTAGACTGATGTTAGAGAACAGGTAGCCACAAAGCTACTGAGTTCCTTTTTTCTATCCTAAATGGAAAATTGAATCCTCCTTCATTCCCCAGAGGCAGTTTATTGTTTTTACATTCTGTTGAGAAGAAGGAAGGCTAGCTATGAATTTTCATTCTGGGCATTCTTCAAGCCTGTATGCTGCTTGTCTGAGTAGTTTTTAATTCCTTGGTGTTCCTGTTTGTGAAAAAGTTTGACAGGGAAGAGAACAGTTTACTAGAAAACCTCTAAATGCATGGTTTATAATGAATAATACTTAACAGGTGTTGTCTTATTTAGCTTGAATAGTTGTCTTCTACTAGCGACTAGTTGTTGAAGTCAAAATGAAATAAAAGTCTTAAAAATTTCCAGATTGGTCTGGATTGTAGTGGTGTTTCATAGCAATAATGATCTACTTTTTTTTGTTGGTTGTTTTGTTGTTTGTTTTCTGTTACCTCCAAGCTCAGTGGAAATCACATTTTTAACTGGTTGTAAAAGATAGTTTAAATATGAATTCTAAAACTAAAAATGTTAAAAATTGAATAATGGACAGAACTTGAAAATAACTTTAGAATGTATTGCTCTACATAATTAAACTGGTAGCCATTATTAGTGCTCTTAGCACCTTTTCCAAATGCTTACATATTTTTTCTAAACTCTAATTTACTTTGTCAGTAAAACTGAAGTGAAGGTTCTTTACAAATATGATTGAACACAATGATATTGTCACTATATTTTTAATATAATGTGCATATATTTATATTTTAAATATATAAATAGACATATTTTAGAGTCTGTCAGGTTGTTAAACTAATTGTAAAAGTACCAAACCCTTAAGCATTTAAGAAATAAATTTTAAGATATCTATGTCCATTGCCTGTTGCTATTTAAGAAATAAAAAGATTTTTTTTAATCTTGTTCCCTCCCACCCAATATAGAGTGAGGAACTGCAAAAATGTTTGATTTTAAACTAAAATTCTGGCACCTCAAGAGTGAAATGGTCCAAACAAGATGACAGTCAGAACAGAGAATTTTAAATCCTAAACACCTTGACAGCATCCCTTTAATTTTTCCATTCTCTTTTGCTATCTAACCTCACAGTGCATTCATGCAAGCACCAGTTGTGCTTTGTTTTGGACACTGCTATATATTTTATTGCAGTAACCATTCTGTGCCTTAGCTGCTGGTTTAGCATTTCCCCACCCCAGGCAACCGTAGATGGAGGGGTGGGATTATAGGTACTTTCTTATCTTTATAAAACTCTGTGATATAATTTTGAGGTAAAGTTGGAACAAAGCAGGAGTAATGATTTTTTTTTTCCAGTTAGAGGAAAAATGCTCTAGTTCTTTCTAAATAATCAAGTTTAATTGACTACAGTTGAATTACACTTTTATCGAGACTTGTATTTCTTTCAACTGTTGTAGAGAAAAGGAGTGTCAGAATACTCCCAGGAATCTGTAGTTAATATTGCATTAAAGTTAATCAGCATTAAACATGAAATAACATATCTCTTCCCCTCCTTACTACCACCGCTGCTTTTTCCATCTGTATTTTTCAGTTCCCTCATTGAGGCTATGTCATTTATGTAGATAATTTTTTCTTCTTTTCACTTCCCTCTGAGGAATGTGCGCACCCTTTGGTGTATGCCTACTTTTTCTTGTACAGGCTTCTGCAACAATTGCCCGATTCACTTGAAAGAGAACCATTTTTCCCAGCATGTTGACTCGAATGACTGGCTAGTACGTAATGGCTTAAAAAAAAAAAAAATTACTTAGGTCAGCAAGCAGATGCTTTCTTTGAACTCTGATAGGCCTTTCCATCAGTCTAGATGATAAGTTGTACAATAATCTTGGACTGCTTTTTATCTTTACATAAGAATGACATAGTAAAAATGCCAAAACATCCATGTGCCCAGTTCATTGTTAAATATATGGAGAAGTTTGAACCTTTTTGGCAGTTGTTGAAGCTAGTCAGCAGAACGTACTTCTAGAGAACAATGTATTTTGCAATTGTATTCATCTTCATTGTTGTAGGAAGCACAAATCGGTGACATCTTAAGCAAAGAGGCAGTGATTATGTCAGAAGTTTTAAAACTTACCTACATTTAGTATGTACTTGCTACTTGCTTGAGTGCATGTATACTGTGTAAAACTGTCATGAAATGAAGGCAAATCATCATAAATAACTCATTCGGTACCTGTTTGGGTACTGTTTTCTGCAGAAAATCAATTTCAGAATATGAACCAATATCCACTGAATTTTCCACAATAATAGTATTGATAATAAAAGAGAACTTCATTGAAGAGAAAAGCAAATCAGGAGCATAAAAGTCTCATACAGTAAGGAACTGCAGAAATGGATCAAAGATTTGACAGGAAGTTTAATGTGTACATAAGTAGAGGCTGACAGGAACATGCTGTGTGTGTCAAAGGTTCCAGTGATGGAAAACTGAAACACAGTGCTCACTGACCACAGCATGAGCCTTGACACACATTGTAAATAACCCAAAGATATATGACTGCATTAAGCAGTAGACTGGTGTATTAACAGCAGTAAATCTAGAACAGCAGAAATGGTTGGCATATAGGACTTCCTCTGATTAATATTTGTAACAGACTAATAAGAGTATTGCAGACATTTCAAACTGTACTTCTTAACGGCGCTGTTAAGAGTGTTCTTTTTTCTTTCAGAGTCGTGTATGTGGATACTGGCCTTACCACAGTCAAGCTAAAAGCTGAAGACTCTTGTGGTAGACAGCATCTCGTCACTCTGAAGTTAAATGCAAAGGTGAATTTATGTGGGAGAAAATGTTTTAAGGCTTCCTCGAAATAAATGGATTTTTCTTAATTCATGAGGATTTTAGAGAGTTGGTTTGTTTGTTAGTATGTCTGTTCTGCAAGATAATGGTGGGGTTTTTTTTGAGAAATTTTTTCATAAAGAGTTTTCAGACTTTCAAATATATTTAAAATTAATATTGCCTTGTGGTTATCTGTAAGAATCTTTTCATATGAAACTGTGCATCACATGAAAAACACTTTATGATATTGCAATTATTTTACTGGATTACAGACAAAGCCATCTGGGAGACTTTCATTCATTATCACTCCATCCAGAGACTATGCATATAACAAGAATTAGAGGATGCTGGGTTGCTTCTTTAGCACGTCTTACTGTTAAAGCTGTAGATATAAAGATGTATGAAAAACTGACTACAGAAGTGAGTTCCTTATTTTAAAAAAAATATTTTTTTTGGTCTAAATAATGGGCTGATTTTGACAGTGCTTGCAAAGCAAATCCAAGGCGTGTGCGGAAGCAGAAAAATTTTAATTCTTCCTGGTACTTAGAACTGAACTCATGCACAGAGTAATGAATGCATAATTAATTTGCTACTCAGTCCGTTATTAAATACATTGATGGAAAAAATGTATCCAGGAAGTACAATTATGGTCTATTTAACGTGCGAGGAGACTAACCAGACTGTGTTATCACTGTTTATAAGGGAGCTGCTATCCCATACTTGGTATGACACTAGAAATTAAGTGCAGCCTGTTGCCCCTAAGTTTCTTATTGATTTTGTGGCAGCTGAAGCGAAGTATTTTAACTATTTGGAAATATAAAAGTGCAGGGGAAAAAAAAATACGGTGCAATACCCATTTTTACCAAGCAGCTGCCATGGTCAAACACTATTACACTTATGCATTGGCTGGTTCTGTTTAGCCTTAACTTACTGCTCTGCTGTAAGGGGAATCGAGATTACCATTTTTTGTTCTTCTAAAAACTTGTATATTTTCTTTATAGTAATAAAATATCTGAAGTTGAGACTCTTGTTAGCGGAAGAAAGCACGGTTTAACTAAGGATATAGTGTAATAGACTAGATTATCCAACCTATCTGTTGTAACAAGTAATCATCAGTTTTTATTTTTGTTTTCCAAGTGATTGTTGTGATGATCAATTGCTTGTCCTTTTTAAACCATGTCTGGCATTTAAACTTGCCGCAAGACTTTTCCTTAATGCATTGTCAAATGCTTCCACCTGTTATCCTTGTCTTAATGTGCTTTGTGTTAGGAACTGTCCTTTCAAAAGACTTCCTCTCTATAAACTGCATTTGTCAAGTGTCTAGGAAACTTGGAGTGATCAGTTTAAACCTGGAAGAATTGAGAATGGTCATATCATAGTTAGGGATGTTGGCCAAATCACATGCTACACAATTTTGACTTTTGTAAACTATTAGGCTTAAACTTCATAAGAGAATATATTGTTTAATATTCAGATTACATTTTGTGAAATAGTTTTCCGATTTATTTGGCTGAAAACGCCTGGTCCAGAAATCTTTATCCATTTACAATTTAAATAAATGGCCAGAGGAGTTTTCTGAAAATAAAGCATGTATCTTTGCAAGTATAAAACCAAATACATTGAGTTTTATTTATCAGATTTCATTTTGTATTGCGTGAGAAGTGGGTTGGGTGCTTGCCATTTCGGATCCCAAGAATTCAAATAGGCCACTGCAAGAATTTGCATGCCATGTAGTAATCAAGATGCTTTGGTAATTATCTGAATGATTTGGCAAGGGTTATGAAAATACTTCTTCTAGATGAAGTTAGCTGCATGCTCAAAAATAGAATATAAATATTTTATTTAATAGCAGCTTAAATTGTTCTAAAGAATAATAATAGGATGATTTCTGACATATGCATTTGAATATAACCGTAATAACATATGATGTCATTGATATGCTCTGGGATAGTATTTTAAAATACTGTCTCCTGGGGAATCACTCACCTTAGTTTATTTAAGATTTAACTCTGCATGGTCTAAAACCTTTATGTACATATGTACAGAATCATTGTTGCATAGTTCTTGGCAATTATTTGGTGCACGGTACAATATTGTGCTCTTAAAGAAAATTTGACTTAAAATGGAGGGAAAAGTGCTGTAGGTTGTTTTTTGGGTGTTTTTGGTTTTGGGGTTTTTTTTAAGCAATGTAAAGTTAGTAGAATCTGTTTGCAAGCAGTTGTTCAAAGGCACCCTACAAAAGACAGCATAAAATGAATTTACTTACCAAGAAAGCAAACCCATAATTGCCTAGTGCTGCTGGGATTTAAACGAAGTAGTCCTAAACCAATCCTACGGAAAAATTGTTCTGACTTAACGTTTGTTCTAGGCATCCTTTTATACATTTAAAAACAAGTTTATTTCTATGCAAACTTTGAAGTATTTCATGAAAAATAATACCTACAATACAGAACCACTAACACTACAATGCCTACAATACAACAACAGTAGCACTACAATAAAAGAAACTGTAACAGCCTTTGTGGATATACATTTCTAAGTTGTAACTGCCTCCTGTCCAAATTAGTTGTTTCGCTTCTCTTGCTGTGTCACTGTTGTTTAACTCGTCTGACACCAGTTTGATAAAATGGTAAAGCATAAGTTATACAAGTTGTAGGAGCTGTCTTCAGAAAGTGGATACCTAACAGAAACCACAAATGAAGGCACATTAAAAAGCAAGTTTAAACAAATTTCTGTGAAATCCATAAATCCACTAGATTATTATTAAAATCAAAGCAATGAAGAATGGATGCTTTAGGGGAGCTATGCCTCTCTTTTGCTCTTTGCCATTGAAAACTATTTGAAGTTGATTACCGTAGAATTACATTTTACATAGAATAAAGACATGTTTTAAAAATTCTGATAAATTGATTGCCAGATGTCTGGTAAGGACATTGTCTATGTCTAGAGATTTACTCTGGATGGAGAATGGTTATGGGAAGCAGCACCTCTTTGTCTTAACTCTCTAATTCTGTGAGGAAGTTGGGACTTTTTTTCTGTGTCTCCCCAAATAAGATTCCCTATAACATTTTCTTGTGTTGGCAGTTGATGCAATACTAATACAGTTTCTCTAAAACTGCTGTGTACGGCATTGGTAGATTTTGAAAGGTTGCACAGGACTAAAAGGCAGCAACTTCTCGTGAATAAAATTTTGGATAGGTGCTCTTAGAAAGGACACAGTTTATTTGTAATTAGATGTTTCTTTCCTTTGCTACTTTATTTTTCAGAAAAAAACCAGGTTTTTTCCACAGATTTAATATTGGATGCTAAACAGCAATAGATTTACTAGTGTAATGAATAGTCAGTGGTTATTTTTGGAGTTCTCAAATTTCTATAGCTTCAGTTTTCTTAATACAGCAATTTTTTCTTTTCCTCAGTGATATCTTTTAATTTGGGGCAGGGACTTGTTTTAATTTTGGGTATATGTTCATTCATCTCTTTCTAAATAGTTATGTACTTACTCTGATTACTTTCAGTTTCAAAACAAAAAATGTTACGAATCAGAGCAAATATTCTAGTTTAAATGAAAATTAGTTCTTGACTCATTAAATGATTGGTTATTGTTTTTTGTTTTTTTTTTTACATTTTCTATCCAGGTAATTAAAGAGAATTTTTTAAAAATATTTCGTCTTTTTTGTCTTAAGTTCTTTTTTAATGTGTAATGTGGACACAGAACAGAGGAAACTCTGATTCTCCCACCATTATTAAAAACTGATATAGAAAAACTGTTTACATGTAGATTTCTTCTTTAAATGATCATTAACATTCATAACTATTTCTGAAAATGCATTACATACTGTTTCCTGTAAGAGCCAAGTTCTCAAGATGCTTGAAGTGCTCATATTCCGTTATCAAATTTGGCAGCTGAGTATCAGGCTGACTTTAAATCACTTTAAAAAAACCAAAACAAACCACAACTGTGTTTTCTTTCCCTCCCTCAGTATCCAACAGAACCACCGGATTGCCTTGTGGATTTTCCTGTTCAGTTTGCTATTTCTTGGATGCCACAGGTAAACTGCTGTACTATGCATCTTTTTTTAATAACCAAGATATATATGCAGTATGTAGGTGGTAATGAGGGGTTGGACTTTATTTTTTTACTCCAGCTTTTTTCCTTGTGTGCATTTTTCTTTTATACATGCTTATGTAAATGTAATAATACTGAACGCCATATTCCTCATGGCAGCGTTTTAAATGTTTTCCTTGCCATATAGATATACCTTGCATGTTGTATGCTTTGCATTCATACTGGCTGGTTTTTTCTTAAGCTGTTCATACGACTGAAATAGCTTTAGGAATGATATTGGGAAAATATACGCTCGGGAAATGATTGTCTTACAGAAAAGAAGCACCCTCTAAAGTTGAGAGACATAAAAAACAAAGGTGGTCCCCCAGTTTGTTATCCTATATAGTTTTCATAACATAATAAAACTTTTTCAGTTGCAATCAAAAGAACAGGAAAGTACTTAATAGAATTCTGATTTCACAGTTTAACTGATATTGTTAATATAAAGAATCAAGAGCCATTGTCTTTTTTTAGTCTCTCTTGCATTATTTCATGTATCTTTTTTCCTTAATAGAGCATGTGTACTTGATTAAATGGATTTAAATGTGACCACTTAGATGTAAGTTAATTTGAATTATCTCTAGAAAATAGTTGATGTTTAATTTCATTTAATTCAGGAAAATAGATTTAACATAAATGATGGCATTTCATAATCCTAATTCTCACGAGGATTTCTACCCATCAATAAAGCCTGTCTTTATGGTGCTAAAATTACATAGGGAACATGGCTGAAAGGTTGCATCAGAATGATTTTAAGACGGGCATATAATTTTGAGTGCAAAGCTCAAGGTTTTGTGTGTTAACTTAGATCCTCCAATATGAGAGCTTGAGGAAATAACTGCAAGAATGGACCATTGCAAATGAAAAATATATTCAGTTTCACGTGTAATTCTAGATTTTGATTCTCTGGTACAGTTTGGAACAATTTAAACAGATACTGGTTTTTTTCTTAAATTATACTGGATTCCATATACTACAGGCAGAATTTCAAGTCGTGTTTCTAACCTCAAACTTTATACATACTTTTAATAGTATTTTATTAATTTTACAGCCTTGCAATATATGTTGCCTCAAATTAACAACATTTCAAATATCCTTGACAGTCATTGCTTCTCTGTATTTACTATTAGTAATTTTAAAGCTAGTAGCTGGACTTATGTTTTAATAAAATGTTATTGAAAAAACATGATATGAAGCAGCCTTCTTTGACAAGTTAAAGATGGGAGGGAATATATTAATATTGACACTATAAGTAAGTACAAAGTTAATGTTAAAAAAATTACATTCTAACTCTTGAGATCTTAAAATCTTTTTACAGTTAGAATTACCTATGGACTATTCGAAAACATGAACGCGTTTGTATGTAACTGAAGACCATGTTTTGAAATCACGGGATACTAATTCTAGCTGTAGATAGCCTACTGTAATACTGAACCAAATAACAGCAACCTGTGCATTATGCTGATAGAAATGCTTTTGTTGTACAGTCTTTTTTGAAAATTGACCTTATATGTGTGGGTGACATGAACCTAATGCTTCTGGAAAAAAATGTGCCTAGTAATTGTGTAAATTGTGTTTATTTTCAAAACACGTGGAAATTATTGCAGCGAGCAGTCCTTGTGCCATGGTAAAATAAGGGTTAAGGTTAGATAATGCTGAAACACCACTGGCAGCAGAATTTAGCAGGTCCTCAAGTAGTTGAAAACTGTGGTTCCTAAAAGGGAAAAAGAGCATGCTATACCTATTTTCTCATAAAATAACATGAAGTTTTGAAACTGATAGGTCTTAAATTTTAATATTTGTTGGTCATCTTTAATGTAAAAACTGACAAGCCTTAACTAAAATTCTGCAATTGCACTATTAGAGTATAAACTCCTATGAGAGAAAATATAAATAGATTTCAGGTAATTTTTTTTTTTTTCTTTCCCACCCCCCCTGTGTGTGCTGTGCCTATTTCAGGTTCTTTTCGGTGCTTATGGACTTTAAACTTGAGGGGTTGTTGGGTGGTTGTTTTTTCCTTTCCTCCCCCCTCCCGTATAATAATAGACATGGCTTTATGGCATCCATATTAAAAATGGGTAATTTTCCTTATGGTCCCTGTCTTCCTGCTGGGTTGATAATGTTTTGATGTATTTTTCTTTTGCTCTGATGAGAGGTCTGCTGCTGCTGCTCTGACATATTCATTTGGATGAATAATTATAACTTGCACAATGTCAAGCTGAAGATGGTAGGGTTTTGTGCGTCATGACAAGCCTAGTAGCCAGTGCAGGTGTCTCACAGCATGATCAGCAACAGCCAGTGTATTCTGGCTCAGAGGAGACATTTTAGAGTAGTAAGAAATCAGCACCAAGGGCAATGCTGCTGCTGCTGCTACTGTTGTAAGTGCCAAATAAATGCAGAGTGCTTCTCAATGACAAGTGCAAGAACATCCACTTATTTCAGTTATATTCTTTTTCTAAATAACCAGATAAATGTGCTGTCTCCACATTTCAGCATACACCGTAAGTGTGGTTCTGCAGTTTCAGTGCATCTATATTTTGCCCTCACATCAGGGTATTGTTTCTATACTGACCACTGCCCACCTGGTTGGCTACATGAAGGTCATGAGAGTGGAAATTAATGACTAATGAGGTCATGCAGCCAGCCAACAATGAAACAGTAATACAAGATTCAGAAGGTATAGTGGTACGAATGAGATTATTCTTCAGTTATTCTGATAAAAACGCAGTAAAATGCAACATAATTGTGCTTTTTCTTAGCAAAGGAGCTTCAGAGACACCAGCTTTATATGCATCTATAAATACAAAAAATTGGGATGGTTGACAAGACACTTTATAAAGGTTGCAGAGTGTTGAGTCTCAGTTTGATTTGTGCTAAGGAGGGGGAAATTGGTAAACTACTGCTTGTGAGAAATAAATAGTCTCCAAACAAATCTAGAGAATCATAAATTATTTAGGTGATTCAGGTGATCCCTTTTCCATCCAACAACTGTTCACTTTATGAAATTGTATTCTATCTATCAATTCATAAAGGGCAAGCAGGTAACAGCACCTACAGTTTAGGCTACTTTACCTTTTCCTTTAGGAGACTTTGCAGGTGTTTTAATTTTGGATAAGCAAATTTTGTGTTGGGAAGAATTGTAGCAGAAAAATCTCAGAATAAAGATCATATTTTTCTCTTTTTAAAAAAATAAATTTTAATAAATTGTGCTATATTTATCTTAATTAGAACATTGTTACTACCATTTGATTAATATTTAGTTCATCTGGGATTTGGAGCAGATGTTTGAAATTTGGCAGAATAGCCATATAGGTGTATAGCTGCTCTTAAAAGTGACTGAAAGGCTTCATGGATTTTATGGAAGGCGCAGGCTCAAGACTTTCTCTTTATTCTTCCCAGCTTCTATGGCTCTAGAAATAAGAACCAAGAGTACAGTGACTTTTTTTCCATTCCTTCCTATTCCTTTAATTGAAGGAAATGGTGTATGGGCAATAGGGGCAAACATGGGAAAGTATTTGAATTGAAAGTAAAAAAAAAAAAAAAAGGAGCAAAGAATCAGCGTGAGGAGATGGAGATGAGAGTGCAGAAGATAGAAATGGAAACAAAAATGTTGGAATACTACAGGAGACTCTTTCCTGGAAGAAGAGAAGGCATGTTCCCCTCAGGAACACATAGGTCCAAGAATATCTGATGTGCACTGACCTAAGTGCGTGCTTCATCTCCTACCAGTCATTGAAATGAAAGGAAGATGCATAGAGTCTGATAGCACAAAGGTAACATTTGGGTCAAAGGTTTCTAAAACTGCTGGGGAATCATCCAAGTTGATATGTTTACATGTCTGGTTTCCTGTAAAATAATCAATTTAACCCAGTCTCTACAACCACCTGTTTTCAGAAGTTAAGATCTCAGATTCACGGCCCTCCAGCTTAACATTAAATTGCCGTTCAGTCCCAAGAACTGTGTTGGTATAGCTTGTATCAGGTTATATCAGATTTTTGCCTCATAGAGCCTTGAATAACTAGGATTTGAAGCTGAATATATGCTTTGTTAAGAGAGAAAGCTGTGCTGAGAGTCACTGACAGTGCCTTTTCACAAGTCATCACTAATTGTATTCTTTGTTTTCTATGCTCACAACTTGAAATTTGAAAAATCTGGAGAAGCGTTGCGTGTTTAAAGCTCTGGCTATGGTCACGGGAGGCAATGGTCTAATAAAACCAGTCCTCTTAAAGCCAGATGAAGGGATCTTGAGCTGAGTATTCCAAACTAACATTTTCTCAGTCTCTTATTTTTCTATAGGAGTCCATCTAATCTGAAAATGTGTTTTCGTGATAAAACAAATACTGGTTTGTTGCTGTTGCGGTCATAGAGATCTAAAGGGAATAGGATGGTTAAATGATGCAGCATATCTCTGTCAAAAACTTAGCAAGCTCCCACTGGAAAGCAGCGGGGTGTCCTGGGACTGTAAGGCTATCTCAGGACCTCAGTGCTGGAATGGAGAGGAAGCCGGCTCCAGCTGCTGATTTTGTATGAATTCACATTTGACGGGTCCTTGTAATAGCACTGCATTAAGGTTTTGTGACTGTCCTAGCACTAGTATTTCCTCACCTCTGCTAGCTGCTCATTCCTACTCATATGGGCAGCTGATGTCAGTATCCTCAGTAGTTAGAAATAAAATGCAAGTTTTACATTATACATTAAAAATATTTTCATTTTGTTTTAAGTTGTGAAAGATTAAGCTGCCGCAGTGTTCTTTGTTTTTATAATGGATGTTTTGCCTGACGAGGATGGAAACCTAACATACAGAGGATAGAGTAACCAGTTTGGTTTTACTGGTGGTTTTTAGAGTCAGGTGGGCAGCCAGTGATGCTATCCTGAATTATGAATGTCTTATTTTTCCAAAGAATATTTGACGTATTTCATACAAATTGTAATGCATTTGTACAGAGGTTACCAAGGAACAAAGAGTTTTTGCTGTTTGACATTATTAATGACTACCTTGGTGTAGCGTAAACAAAAAAACCCAAATGTGATAGCAGTCTTGTCTAAAAGTGGGCAACAACCAAAAATGAGTTGGTTAATCGAATAAAAAGGAATGTTATAGTTTTCATGGTTTGCATGACAAGCATGTGATGTATTTAAATAGCTATAGATGCATTTATGTATATAGCAGGAGACAGCTGGCAACATCAATGAAGCATGCAAATAAGATCAAATGAACAGAGCATTAAAAAAAAAGATTTAACTACCTTTTTAAGGAACATCATTGAAAAATTACAATTAGTATTAAAATTAATTGGATTTTAAAACTTATCTGTGGGTTATAATCCCTTGATGTTTCTTTTTTCTAGTGAAACCCTTTGAATTCCCGGAAGATAAAGATAAAAATGATTATTAGAGGATTTATCTGTATGTGATATAGAAAAATGTAAAAAATCAAAATGGAAAGCAACTGTTGCAAGTACCAGAAAATTATGCTATTAATTTAAGTGTCATCAGAGCACAAAAGATCACATTTCAGGATGGTGTGAAAATTATTAAAATACTGGAAATAATAGTACTTAAGATGAAGATATTATACTCTAAGATGTGGTTAAGTGACTGACACTATTATATCACTTCAGGTATTATAAAAGTAACAAAATGCTTTTAAAGATAATAAGCGTTACATTTTGAGATTGGCAGTATTCACACTTTTCTGCTTAAGTGCTTTCCTACTTTAATATAATTTAATAACAGCAGGAAAAATGTAGCATTTTATTTCTAAGCCTCACCGTTGCTTTCTAAAATATGTATGCGTAAAATATAAAAACTTATTATATATAAAAGTCATATTTCTTCATCTGAGAATGTTCATATAATTTGCTTCTTTTTGTCCAGGTGAGAAACGAAGAACATAATTACTAAAGATTAAAGGAAACCATTCCACTTACATTTTGTATTATTTATAGAAAAATACCTCTTTAAGAACTGATCATTTGCTTTGCTTTTTCTTGTTGACCCCAGGAACTTGTTCCCAGGCCAAGAGCCATCTGAAATCTTTTTGCTATCTTTTATTTTTCTTTAAAAAAAAAAAAAAACAAAAACCCTGTACTTTACCATCTCTTTATCCTAACTGAAGAAATCTTGTCAGTTCTCTCCAATCCTTTCTGCTTTGTACTCCTGCATTTAATTGTTCACTTGTGTTCTGTGTAAACGATTCGGTGCTCCCAAATGATTCATGTTTTGCACCCTCTGGGCATCTGCATTTGGAAAGGTGTTAACCTGACTGCTGAGCATTTTCTCTACTTGAAGAAGCCTTTCCCTGTAGAAATAGTTACTTCTTTTGTGCTCGCTGATAATTTTTAAAAGACTTCTGCATTGCTGTTCTGTATATTGTCCCGCATAATGAAAGATTTTTCTGATTCTATCTAATCCACTCTCAAATATTGAAATCCCTTGAGTGTAATCCTCTGATTATTAGATGGTTTCTCCTTCTCTTACTGTATTTACATGGTTTGAAATCTAATGTTAAGTACCTGTTTTTCTGCTGCTTAATTTTGAGATAATTATGACGTTAGGTTATATTTCTTAGAGCCTTTAAAAAATAAATAAGCTAGTTTAGTTCTGTAGATATTTCTGCGTATTTATATTTGGTACCACTGCCTTGTTGCTCAGCTGAAGTAGAGCCAAAATGTCAGAATGTTGGAAGATTAATAGTAGGTAATGATGATTTTTACTTCAATTTTACAGTAGTTTGTTACAAGTCACAATGCAAATTAATAGCTGTTACCAGTTCTCAGAAAAGTTTTCTGAAAAAATCCAAATCAAATCCAGGTATGATGTATGTATATCACATGTTAGGACTACCAGGATTAGGGTACCACTTGTACTCGGGATACAGCTGTTCTTTACTTGTGTTGTTTCAATTAAACCTGAGGTTCAGTGGTTTATGCTACTGTGATACAGTTGGATACATACTAGATTTTAACACTTATTAAATTACCTACAGTTTGTTTTCTAAATATTGTATATGGCTGTAGGTAGAAACTATATGAAATTTATTTACATTTCTTCTTTTCTTAGAACTCCTTAATAGACATCTATAATCAGTTCCTGGCGGCATTGGAATCGCTGAAAGAATTCTGGGATGCCATGGATGAAATTGATGGGAAGACATGGGTGCTTGAGCCAGAAAATCCCACACGGAGTGCTACCAGCAGAAGAATTGCAATAGGTATGAAAAGATTTGAAGGAATACAGTGGATTTGAGAAGTAAACCTCGGGGTGCTGCTTTGCTTTGCTTGTCTAAATCAGATGGTGCTTGTTCGAGTTAGGAACATGAAAGGTCGCGCTTAAAACCAGCAAGACACACTCTCTTATTTTGTGTATTAAAAAAAATAAATAACCTTCCGCAGAATACTGAACCTGTTTAGGAAATTAACAACAACTTTATGGTGTTAGATAAAATGAAAGTTTCTGCAGGAAAATGCAGAAACTGTGTATTTGTAAATTATGAAAGTGTAACTGTGAAACACTGAGGACTTGCATGATAACTCCAGAAAAATCAGTATTTGTAAAAAAATGGCTTAGATGAAGCCCTCATCTCAGTCACAAATTCCATACTTTTTTAACAGACTTTAGATTGATCCTGTCCTGGAAGGGCGAAAGGAATACTGGAGTGCAGAGAAAAGGGGGTTAAAATGGGCAGGTGGAAAGGACAAAGAAATAAGAGGAAATTAGAGGCTTACAGTGTTAACTGTCTGAAAAAGTACCTTAATTCATATGCTGATGTTTGGCATTTTAAGGTCTTTATATATATACACACACACACACATATATATATCTATGGGGTAAGGAGTCCTGTAATTGCAAAGGAGAAACTTGCCACTGTCAGAGGTTAGAGATACAGGGGAAAATGTTATCTTTGAAAGAAGAGTTCTGATTTTTAGCTGAAATCCAAAATGTCAATAGCACATTGTGGAAATCTGAGAACACACAATGGACCAAAGTAGACCTAAATTGTCCCCGAAAGCCGCGGAAAGCCTGATTGCCCGCAGAGTGAAGAAGGAAAGGAGCTAGTGGGGTGCTGAGCCTGCTCCTTCACTGGGGGTGGAGGGAGGGACAGGAAGAGACAGGAAAAGTTCAGCAACCGGCTAAAATGACATGGGTCGGACAGCGCTGCTTTTTTGTGTGCGTGTGTGTGTGTGCAGTCAGGGTGGCTTTATCTTGGTTCTGCTCTGCTTTGACACAGACCAATGAAAAGGAAAGAAAAGGCTCAAAAAGTGCCTCACGTTAGATCAATGGAGGGCGATACAAGGCTTTGAGCCCTTTGTTGTCGGTCACAGACAATCTTCAGTTATGACTAAACTTTGATTTCATTCATTCCAATTTCTTCAAGGAGGGCAAGCCTAACTTACCTCTTAATTACAAAAAATGTTTTTATTTAGAAGAGAATTTGCTGTGAGGTTTTTAACCTCGATGCAGAACGTTTTTGAGCTGCTTACCCCTTAGAAATAGTGGACCTTGTGAGGAGGATGGGGTATCTTGAAAAACATTTGCTGTTTCAAAAATGTGCCGTTGCTCGCTCAGTCCCGGAGTATGCTGGTGGGGGGGGGAACTGACTTTCTTGATTGTACTGCTTAATATTGTCTTTGCGCTTCTCTTTTTGACTGTCAAAATGATGAGGAATTAATAACAATTACATCTCTACTACCTTTAAAATTTCGCTAAGATTTCAAATGGATTATGTCATCTAGCTGAGTTTGAGTATTCAGAAGTAAGTCTTAAGTGTTAAGACAGGTCTATAGGAATTGCAAGACTGGCAGTTATTTTAATCAGTTGCTATTCTTAATTACAGCTCATTTGAATTTAAATATCTAATATATACTGATATTTTGTACAATTAATTTGGATACCTATCAACTTTTTTATTATTTGTAGTAATGAAAACCAGCCCGAATTAACCAATTTAAAACTGCTTTTTAAAGAAGGTTAATGTTTCTGTTTTTCAAATACTTGACAGCGAAGAAAAGCTTCACCCATGACTTGCTTTCTCATTGTAGGGAACAACGTTTCGGTGAACGTAGAGGTAGATCCTCGGCATCCAAACATGCTCCCCGAGTGTTATTTTCTTGGAGCAGATCACGGTAAGGCAGCAGACGTACACCGTTTGTTTCTCTTCTAGAAATCTCATCGGTAGTGAACAGATACTAGTGTAAGCGATGTCAGACTCCTGGGGTAAACTTTACTTAAGCAGAGCCGGGATTTAAGCTGAATATGCGTGTAGGGGAGTTTTACACAGTAGATGCTGGGGTTTTTAACAGCCTAAATCCATAGCATGCTGGTTTGCTCTGTGAGTGACACTATTTTCCAGTGCCTTCCTAGCACAGTTTAGAGGGAACCCTGTGTCCTACATTACCCAGTCATGTTTGTAACTTAATAAAATTGTCTTTTAAAAAAATATTGAAAATTTACTACATAGTGTTTGGAAATACTCAAGTCTTTTCTTCTGTGTCCTGCAGCTTTTTACCAGCTGCTTAAGATATATAAGATGATATTTTAAATATTACCATAATGAAGAACTAAGAGCAGTCATGACTTAGGTACCTTAAATAATTCAAAACCACCAACCCATGCCTTCCCTTGTCAGTGCTGAATTATAAGAGGTCAAATTGGGAGGGGGAGCAAAGGGGACCCTAAAGATGATGTAATTATTTATGTACATTGTTTGCAGCGGTTAACCCTTTGAGAATTAAGCTGAACAACAACATGCACTTATGGTAAGCATCTTTAATAATAAATACAGGTTTGAAACTGAAATGGTATTTGCCGTTCCTAGTGTTGACTTTTTTTCTCTCTCTCTCTCTCGCACCTGCAGGGATCCAGAAATCAGTTTATTACAAAACTTGAAAGACGTCTTAGAAATTGATTTTCCATCTCGTGCTGTGTTAGAAAAAAGTGTAAGTTGCTTTTTGTTAATGATCAGTTGTTATTTCTCAATAAGTAAAATTTAAATGGTCACTTTATAACTGCCAGCAAAAAATAGGAGACTTAGAAGAGAGGTAATTGGATTAATATATTGTCATAAGGACTTCTGAACTTCAAGCAACAATTGTCAGAGCTTGTTAACCTTTGATTAGAGGTGCACACTTTCCTGTGGCCTTCATAGCAGTAAGGCGATTAATAACAGGCTTCACTATTAAAAGGAAAAGAGGAAGTTCCAGAGTAGCTAATGAGGGGTGGAAAATCCAAACATTCTGTTATGGATGTTGATGACTTAAGTTCTAATTAGGTAGAGCTGCTTAGAGGGGACGAGAGGCCATCCAAATACTGGTGCATTTCAAACAAACTCGGAATTAATTTTTGACAATGTTGTAACACTGGATTACTCGCTTTGCTTTCACTTGTGAAATTTTTAAATTAATATCTGACTGCGAGGTCTTGGGTCTAATGTCCAAATGTAATGACAAATCATTGTGTTTAATAAAAAAGAAACAGTGGGGCCCCCGAGAGTATGAAAATGCTTGTCAAAGTAGATGTAATTCAGTGAGAGGATAAAATATAGCCTGACAAAGTCTTGGACATCTGGCAACTAATCTCACTCTTTATACCGTAATGGCGTAAACACGTATATTGAGGGCAAAAATATTTAGTAGTTCTAAGGAATAAAAAAATGCAAAAGCACAGACAAATAGATGAACATGTTTTCTGCGGTACTAGCCCTGTTTCTTCCTTGCAGTTGTAGTGTAAGCTAAACCATGTTGTGTTTTAAGGATTTTGCTAAGGACTGTGGAATCTGCTACGCCTATCGACTTGACGGCACTACTCCAGATCAAGTCTGTGACGATCCCCGATGCGGACAACCTTATCACCGGGCTTGCCTGTATGAGGTAAAGTAATTAATGGGACAAACTTGCTCATTAACTCACAGATTCTAGAAAACAGGCACTGCCCACTTACATTTCAGATGAAGCAAAAGCCTTTAAGGAGTGCTATGACAGTCAGTCACTGTGTTTCCTCTTGTCTTTTAAGCCACAATTCAGCAATAAGCTCCCTGCGGAAGGGAACCTGCCTCACTTTGTGGTTATACAGCCTCTGACTTGACACACGCCGTGTCAGATGTTGATCAAATGAACTCTGTTTGGAAAAACCCCTGGTAATAGATCCTTCTTAAATTTGATGTGAAACAAATGTGAATTTTAATCCACTTACTTGTGTTGCAGTGGCTACAAGGTCTTCCTTCTAGCAGACAGAGTTTTAATGTCATCTTTGGTGAATGTCCTTATTGTAATAAGGTAAGGAAATCTAATGAAAATGAGTGATTGAACTAAATAGTGTGTGGTAGCTTAGATAAAGGCAAAAACTGTAACAAAGTCAGTTGTAAAATAAAATTTGTGGCTACTCTTCCCTTTACCCACTGGAATAAAGAGAGGAAATCTTTAAATTCCCATGCATGTAATGCATCAGTGTTTTCTAAAACAGTATAAAGAGGGCTATGGTTATCAACATACTAGTGTCAGAGTAATTAAATATCACACCCTGTTGTATTTCATAAGACTTTTTTAATGTTGCTGTAGCAAAGGTCCAGTTTCAGGAAAAAAAAAAAGAATCCCAACATTCATAACACCAAACAGTCTTGTACAAAGAGTTCAGTGCATACATAACTATTGAGTGTGGATTTGGAAATTGAGGAGAACTTGCCTTTAAAAGATCTGTACTGACAGTTATTTTAAAACATCTTTTTCAAGCCACTAACACTGAAATCTTCAACAAAGAAACTTTGAGAAGAAACTGCGTGATGGGAACACCACTGCATGCCCTTACACTGGAGATACGAAAACCATGATGTCAAAGAAAACACAAGGAAAGTAATATTAGTAGCAGAAGTACAAGTATGGCTACGCTGTAGTGGTATGTTTCATCGGTAAATGCAAGTTTGAATATAACAGATAAAGCAGGATGAGTGATGTCAGAACCAGTTTCTGGCGATGACACAGGATGATCTGTAGTAAAGAGTCGATCGTGTTTCTGTTTGGATTCTGAGAACATTGCTTGGAGGTCAAATGGTGGTAATTCTCTTGCAGTGTCTTTCTGCAGGGGAAAAAAAAAGTTATACTAAATACTAAATTTCTAGAGTAAACAATACAATTCATACAAAGTCTTAACTCTGGAATTTGTAGGTATAAGTATATTGTATATTATTAAGTGTATAATGTTAAGTATGATTAAACACCTTCTAAAGAGACATACTCTATGTTTATTATTGAAGTCAACAGCTGAAATTCTTCTGTATCCTTAATATATCAATATTTTTTGAAAACCGGTTAAGTCTTTACAGCATTCCTGCTAATAAAGTTCTAGCCTGGAAACTCCAGACATTACTCTGAAGTTTGATTTGCTGTTTTAAGTTGTGTAAGTTTTTGCACTTCCTAGTGAAGCTGAGGTTCTCCTGATTTACCATAGAAAGCAAAAATATGCTGGTAGGGTGGGATTTGTTCTAGTTCGATACAGTGGCATCTTGGGGTTTTTTTGGGTCTCCAGAAGCAATGTCCATCCTTAGCTTACCTTTTTGATCTCCATCTCAGCATAGAAATGTTTCTTGGTTTAATTTATACCTAAGCCATACGTGCTTTCCAGCAGCATCCTACCAAGCAGACCATTCGTTCTTTCATTGTCCCAGCTCTGTGATGTTTTCCTGAATATACTTCCCCAAAAGATAAACCAGAGAGGTTTTACCTGCATCATCTGTTAATGGCAACAGGGTGGCCATCCTGTCCAAGCATCTACGCTACAGCGAGGTGCCTGCAGGTAACTACTCCAGGCAGCTGCCTAACTGCAGCTTTTGGAATTGCTCTCTGGAAAATAGCATGGCGATGGGCTGTCCAAGCAGTTCCTGCGTGAACCATTGGTTCTTCTCCCGCTTTCTGCCTGAAGAACCCTGAATTTTCATCATCTCAGTGCTCTAAAGTTTCCTATACAGCTTTTCCTTTATCTGTCTCCTAAATTATATGAAAGGAATTGAGAGGAAGGCTGGAAAATGAAACTAATACAATCCTGTCTTTTTTTTCCCCCTCCAGTTTCTCCTTTGAATATCTTAAAATGTTATCTGACATCTATTTTAACTCTCCCCTATTATGCCCAATAGTGAGTAGTACTGCAGAACTATTCTACATAGATGCAGAATTATTAATCATATTGGACTAGCAGCTTTTCCTTTATAAAAACTAAATCAAAAGACAAATATAATTAAATACTAGACCAGTGATTGGCCCCATTTCTGTAGAAATGTACTTTTCCTTCCTCCCACAAGAAGGATGGACACACAAATCCCCAAGTTACTCTCCGGTGTCAAGATCTACAATCCATACCATGTGCTTGCTGTTCAAGTAAATGGAGGAAGTTACACAAACTATTTTTTTTTCCCAGTGTCATGTTGGAAACCTAAACAGGGTTCTCTTCCCTTATCTTCTACTTTCTTAGAACTAACAGTAGCTTTTATACCAAATATACAGGAGGGAGGAGATTTGCTATTCTTTTTTGCTCATATTTTTTAAGTTTAAATTTGAGGACTAGGAAGCAGCACTGGAATATCTTCCTATTACAAAGTTGTATTTATTACTTCAGGTCACTGTTGTGTCAGGACTCCAACGACTTTTTCCGAATCTGTCTCCCTTGCTATCACCCAAATCGTCTCCAAAAAATTATTCTGCTCACCACTTTACTGCCTGATGCTCTCAGGTACAGCTGTGCTTTTTCTGCTTCACTCTCCTAGCTTGTACTGGAGTCTCCAGGCAGTGATCAGCAGACTGCTTGAAGCAAAGAATTTTGGATTAATAATAAAGCTATCTTGAAAGTTGCATTTTTGTGCTTATTAGAAATTGTTCTGATTTAACAAGTTATTTTTCTATAAGAAAGAAAAACAGGGTAGAATCTCTTTATTAAAATACACTTAAACTCCACAGAAAAGGAGTACAGTGTGATTACTAAGATGTACTTTATTCTGCCATTATTTTTACTAAAACCTTGATTAATTTTTCATCCTTTTTTTCATGTACAGTTGAAGACTAAGACTGAATATATTCATTCAACCCTTTTATGCAGTCAATTACTAATAATATTTGAGTTGAGTTAGTTTACTACTACAGTCCTCAGATTAAAAAGTCAGAATTTAAGAACTTTAATTAGAGTGCTGTGAAGTTTTCCACTATGTAGTAAAGGAAACAACTGAAGTAAGTTCCTACCAAGAAAACAACAGGGTCCACAAAGGGAGACTGTCATTTCCCAACACTTTTATCTGCACACAGAGTGTTATTTCAGGAATAGTATGAGCAAGCAACTATACACAAACTTGTAGTGTTTGTGGCAAACATCTAGTTTGCATACATTTAAACTCTTAAGTTTTCGAAAAGCTGATCTTTCTTTCCCAGGGTGCCATGACTGCTCTAAGGTAACACCAAAAACCTCACCTGTTGGGGGGGGTCAGGCTCCTGAACCGTAGTGTAGGATTTAATGGGCTTCTCTTCAGCCTGGAATTGCCGGCGCGTTACCCGAGCGTGGGGCCTGCTTACGCAGTTAGATTCATCCTCTTTCCCCGTGTTTTGCTTCTGTTGAGCTGGTTTCGGTGACGGCTTCAGTAAGTGAACCTGTTGATGTACAGACAGTAATTCTGTATGCTGAAAAGAGTTTGGGAAAGTTCAAAATTATCACAGGTACCATTCCAACACTTGGACCTGTCAGGTTTGAGACAGGTAAGGGTAGTGCCCAGTTCACGCCTACTCTCTGGGCTTACAAGAAACTCAGAGGTTTATGTTTAGAATAATACCAGCCAGTAAGAATAGGCCAACGTCTGGAGTCTGTGACATAGCGTTGGGCTTTTTTCAAGCCCTCTTTTTCCTTTTCCACCCCAAAAGGTGACCATTGAGCTAACAGAGCAGCCAAGACCCCCAGGAGATACCACGCATTACTCACCTGCTGAGGCTGTGTTTGGTGAAGCATCCTGTTTAATTTACTTGGCTTTTCTGCATCTTGGAGTTGTTTGCCAGTTACCCCAGTACAGGCTTTGTTTTGACAGACGTATTCTTCACCTTCCACCATTTTTTGCTTCTGCTGAACTGGTTTTGGCGTAGGCTTTGGTAAGCGAACCTGTTGACGTGCAGTGAACAATTTTGTATACTGAAAAAACGTCAGTATTTCAAAAAGAAAACCGTTCCATCTTCAGTACCAAGAACACAGAATCAGAGAAAGCTTCTTCTTTCTCAAAAGAATTGTTTCCAGCATTTTAATTATCAATAAAAGTCTTCTTCAAACAATACAAAGTTAGAGCCATGCTGTACTCAGGAAGTATGCTATAAACTAAACTTCAGTTCTACATTTCAAACCATTCACTAACACCCTTTATTGGGAATGGTGACAGTAAGTCATAGTTCGTTTCATTAACAAGTAGAGCTGAATGCATTTCACATCACTGGATTGAGTCACATGCAAAACTCTCTAAGATTACCTGAGTCAGAAGATGTCATGATTATCTAATTTAAGAGTTAAAGCTGATTTTTTTTGGCGTCTTCTAAAATGTAAATGGGGAATACGCGGTGAACAGTTGCATGAGTTAATACAAGTTTTTTTCCAGTGCTGCTCTAAGCACTCAGTATCAAATGATGTCTGGTTTTGGCTTTTGGAACTTGGAAGACAACCGTAGCCAAAACACAGGCTGTATGCCACATGCCTTTGGTACTTCTGGCACACTAATAACTCTGTAACTGTAACATTTGCATATGGTCCTCTACGCAGCAGCTGGATCTCAATAAAGCAGCTAAAAAGGAAAGAATGAGCTGCTTTTTATACTGCAAATTAAATACATACAGGAGATAGAAATGGCACAACCTAAATACCCCTGGAAGTGCCAGTAAGCACTTCACATATTAATCCAAAACTCCTTTTAAGAATATAAAATTATTAATGTTTAGAAACATAAAGGTGTATCTGTTCTGAATAACAACTCAAGCTAGTTCCAAACAGTCTACACCTCAGTACGTAACACTGGAGATAGCCCTGAGAAATGGAGTTGCACAGGTGAGGCTCAAAATGCCACACTGACCGTTACCTAAATGCTGTTTTCTCTGCATCACAACACCATACTGCACCATGCAAGAACTGCTAATCCTGTTGACGGCTAAGTCCGGTATCTTCACAATGTATATGATACCTTAAACAACCACATTGCTTTCAAAACAGGGCTCGCAGCACTTGTGAAAATATTTATTTTATGCCTAAAAATCACCATATTCCATACTAAGAAAAATGACAGGTTGGTATCGATTTAATATTTTTTAATATGAAATCCACAAAATCTAGCAGGTAATCAGCCAGCCTGACCATACGTCATTTAGCCCTAATGCTAGCACTTTCTCTGTAGGCGAAAAAGCCGAAAATATTTATCCAGTGCCAAAATCTGCAGTAAACACATTTGAGAATGAACGCAATTAATATTTTATCACCTCTGTTTGGTGTGCAATTGAAACAAAGAACCACGACGTAGCCACTGTTACACTTTTTATGTTATCTCAAGATTAGATTCACGTACTATACAGGGAGCTGCATCTTAAAATTCATGTTCTGTAGCAATTCCTCTTCACATCATCTTCAAGGAGCTAGTGTTACAGGATCCCCTTATTGGTACTTACGGGTGTTTACTGGTCTTCAGAAGGGAATTGACCCAAAATCACCTCTTTCTTGTGTACCAAACTGGTAGAGGTGGAATCAGACAGGTCATCTGGAGTCAGATTCTGCTCATAAGCAAGAAGTGAGGAGACAGCGGATTGTTTGTAGTGGCTCCCACTATTCTTAGGTTGCCTCTTTAATGGGAGAAGTGTTTGGTGAATAAAAGGAGAGGTGGAAAGGGAATGCAGAGGGCCGAGATGAAAAAAGTCAGACCTAGGATAACGACAGACAGTGCCGTGAAGAGATGCAGTGGGAAGTGCCTGCCTGTCATCGAACACTTTGTCAGGACTGTAGCACCAAAGTGCACCAGGCCTTGAATATCCTCCACAGCCACAGACTGAAAAATCGCATTTTCTGAAAACAGCAATACATTTAGAGAAAGTTCAGTTATCCGCTGTCTCGACTTGTATTTAAGTACTCCTTAGGTCCGTTGAATAACCCTAAAAATCTCCTTTCTGCAGCTGTTCTGCAGCAAATGTTACAGGAAACTTGTGCATGTAAGCAGCAGAACTGGCTGAAGAAACACACTCAAGTAAAAACCTGCTGATCATTGAAGAAACCATTCTTACTACTCCAAGAAGCAAGACAACATTAAAAATTTCTCTGAAAAAGTGATGACAGGTGCCAAGATTTAGCAATATGCAGACATACTCCCTCTCTGATCTTGTTCTTGGCCATCAAAACCAATTCTGCTTAGTCCTCCAGCACAAGAGTGGTGATAACTGACACTCCTCATTCACGGATTTTTCAGTGAGGTTGCGCACTTGCAAATAGCAAGTGCTACGGCAGCTTTTACAGCCTGGAAGGTCAGGATCATCTTTTATACCAGCGTACTGTCAAGTCTTCAGCCAGGCAATAAGAAAATAGATTTACTATTCAGTATCTGACTCTAAGAAATCAAAGACTCTTGTGAAACAGAGATCCAACAGGATTAGCTGGAGATCAGTTAACAGCTACCTGAGATTTCAGTTCGGTTCAGAAAACAGTACAAACGTAAAAAAACCCCACCACCACAAACTTCTCAAATTAGCAAGGACAAATTGGTCACCATCATAGCAAGAGAAACACCGTCACTGAAATAGCTTTTGGTTTTATTAAAAAAAGAAAAAGTAGTGATAAAACCAGATAAGTCAATAAAATAGCTAAAATAAGTATCTGTAATTACCAAGATCAAACCCCAATGCCTTTTTATTAAACATGAACTTTTGTTCTGCCTTCCATAATACGTAAATAGTGCTGACAATTGGTTCGTGAGGCACTTGCTACAATAAAATGTAATTGTATCATGAGAGAAAGGTGACAATCAGGAGATCATGAAAAAATTACATATTCTCACTGGTGGTTAATTAGCCATGCAAAACCCCCTCAAACAGATATTCTCTTCTATTAGGAATGATTACTATGCAGGCCTACAGATGTCAATACCACAGTCATTCAAATACTTCTTTCCCTACTAATTGAAGGTTGTAAAGCTCTGGTGCCAAGGTTTTGCTTCCAAAGAGCTAATTTATGACTAGAAGGATATTTTATGTCTTCAGTTGCAGCAGCTACAAAACTCAGCAAATCAGAACCATCTGTGCACTGATACTTGAATCACCATTCATCTAGCAGCCTATCAGTCACATTAGTTTGCATCCTGCATTCTTGGCTCACGTACACTTGTGATGGTCCAAAGTTCACCAGAAATATTAAAAATGAATGGTACCCTGACCCTGCCTTATTGCACACGCAGCCGAGACAGAAACGGGGCTTTTGCATACGGGGAGTTTCCAGGCAGAGGTATGATGGGACTGACATTTCACAGCAAGTCCAGCAAGACTGCTAATTACCTCAATCTCCCCTTATTAAAACACGGGTTTATTAACTGTATAGTTTCAGACTTAAAAGTACAAAAGGAAAATATAACACGATAGCTGTCAGTTTTAAAATTCTGTGTTAGTGCATCACATAGCACTGCATACCAATAACACAGTTAAATCCCAGAATAATACCTCCTCCACATTAGCGGCTGCAGGAGTATAAAGGCAAATGACAAAGAACAGTTTGAAAGCGAGACAATGAATTAAATGCTTGCACTAATAAAGGTAACTTTGCTTTTAATCTGGAACGAAGGAAAAACCTGGCATTCAGGCTCGTCTTCAAGATGT
Organism: Grus americana; assembly: GCF_028858705.1. NCBI lineage: Eukaryota > Metazoa > Chordata > Aves > Gruiformes > Gruidae > Grus > Grus americana. The sequence goes on from NC_072854.1 coordinate 123,422,480, forward strand.
TAGTGAACAAAGTCCTTGACTTCCCCATTATCCTGAAAGTAAATCATTCTTCACAGACCTACCGCTTTGAAGTGAGAGGCTGCAGGTCAAAAGGACTCATGACAGTTCTTCCTCCTTAAGGGTTGACATCCCACTTTTTAGCAAAGCCAGGGGAAACAGGAATTAACAAACACAGTGTATTTAAGGCAAAAGAACTGCTGTGTCAGTCTCATTTTGAGATCTTAAACTATTTCCTCCTCTACAAAAGAAAAGGCAACGATCAAGCAGATGTCAGACATAATCCCAGCACTGTCTGACTTACTTTTGACACTTTAGCAGCGCAGTGATTTCGCGTGCCTGCTGCGGCGGAAAATTCCAGAGGGCCATCGTAGCGAGTTCCACTTGACTCTAGTCCATCCAGCAGGATTTTCTTGAACGCTTGATACTTTGGCTTCTCATCATAAGCTAAGCCATAAACACATGCCAAAAACTTGGATATTTCACCTGTAGAGCATATTTTAATGTAAATTTCACATGGTGTAGACCTAGAACTTCAGAAAGAATTGAATTCCAAAATGGAATCCTGCATTGCCAAACAAGATGACACAATTTCAGCTGAAGATACACTCAAAACACAGACCTGACAATATCTCGCCTTTTCGAGATGAGAAAAGGAAAAGGTAGACTTGGACAAACAAGCTAACCCTTAAGTGCCATGTCTTATTATACACATGCACTAATTCTTATAGTACTGAAAGCTATCAAAGTATAAAAACTAATCAAAATACTTTATAGACAAATAGTGATAGTTCTGTATAAAATAGAAGTATTCTATATTTGAAAGACCATAATAACCCTCTAAATATTAACTACTCTCAACAACACTATTTTAATCGGCATACATATTATACTTTGAATGCTTTGGGGAAAAAAGCAACCTTTTTTTTTTTTTTTAACTTCTAATACTTGGACAAATATTGGTTTTGAGATTACATCCCTAAACCAGTCTCACAGCAGCATTGTTTTGCTATCATTATCGAGTGGTTCTAGAAACAGAGAAACCACTGAATGGGCAGAAATAAAGCTATTAGGAAAAACATATTGGGGGCGGGGGGGAGTGTGTGTGTGTGTGTGTCAAACTTTTCTTTCAATTGAAGACCCAAGCATATCCTAAAACTGGAGAACTACACCAGATATTACATCGGGTAAAATCCCAGAAAAGATTTATACTAAATATGCATACACACCATGAATATACTTTATGCGATATATGATGCATTCCAATAATGCAAATACAGAAATGTATTAATAAGTGAATAAGTGCATAAAGTGAATAAGTGAATAAATCAAAAGTAGATACTGACCTTTGAAGGGAGTTTGGTGTTTTCCCTGGTTTACTTTTGTATTTCAGTGAAGGAAGAAACACACGACAAGACAAACCGTCCATTTGTTTGCTTTTTCAAACTCTGACTACTAAGCAATAAACCTTTCGTAGACAGTTGCTTACTATGTCCACACTAACAGCTACTTCTGTTTCTAAGACAGTCACTGCTTCCTAACACCTTGGATTACATACGGCCAAGATCCCTTATGCCACTCTATGGTGTACATCACACATGAGGCTGATCACGATTTTGACACTACCACACACCGGGGTTCAAATTTAGCCCTCAGTGTCTACTTCCTCTACTTTGTACTTGTTCATGGGATAATGCAGGAAAGCAACAGAAAGAAAAGAGTTCCTGCAATAAAAACAGTAAGTATCCTGTACCAGTAAGCATCAAGTATCATTTATTGCAGAGTGACCAGCATTCCACAGCATCCAGAAATTTACCTTCTGCCCTTGCAGTAAACAAGCCTTTGAGGTAAAAATGCTTGAAATATAATAAGCTTGTACATGAAGGGCCTGATCCAGTTCCGCTGAAGTCAGAAATAATACTTGAATTAAATTGCACCCTGAATTAATGAGTGTGACATATAATCTAACAATGAGTATCACATAACTACTGTGTTATCAGCTAAATCCAGATGTTGCAGGCTCAATTCTTCTGTTGGATGCGTTTGTGTAAGAGTGGTTCATGCAGGCTTGATTTCGAGGGGTTGATTCAAGGATGACTCCTGCTTGCACACTCCAGTTTGCCCTACGACCAGAGCCCGGTAATACTGTAATACTGCACGCGCTCAGGTGAAGGAATCTACCTTAAGGTGCAAAACTCAGCAATTGCGTTTAAGAGTTTAAACTGAGGACTTTGTTAAATTTGTGTTACTTTTACTTTTGTACTGCTTCCCCCAAACAGACTAAGCCAGTGAAATATTTTTTGTAACAGACTAAATATGGTACGTAGTACAAGCACACTTACTACAGCTGCTTCCAGAAGAATCCCATTCCATCACTGAATCTGGGAGCTCGTCCATGAGTCTGAAACAACACGAGTGCAACAATTTTATGTGGTTTTGGAGCAGGTGATTCTTCATTTGGGATTTAGGAAGACAGCAAGTCTCAATTCCAAAGGGAGTGGACCTCCGGGATAGCTAATGGTTCACAGTACTGCTTTTAAAACAAAATCTCCTCTTACCAGCTATATTTTTAACTCTTTGGAGACTGCTGATTTCAGCAAGACCAGGCTTACAGCTAAGACTGCACTTCAACATTAAGTTTTCCTTTGCAGATATTTTAAGCTTTCTAGAAAGAAAAAGAAAAATCCTTTTGAGCTGAAATGGCTTGTTCTGATTTCAGCTTAATGATTAATATTTGTATTTTGAAATTGAAGAAGCAGTTCTGGTCTGCCTACTAGTCATTTAGCATCAGGTTCTTCCTGCCACGTAGCTCACGGGCAGCTGGGTGATGGCCATCAACATTACAAGCAGGCATGGCAGGGACAAGAGGGGAGAGGGAGGTTAAAGGACCTTAAGTCCCAGACACTTCGTAAACCGAAGGGCAGGACCACAGAGGTACTTTCTATCTACCCAGAAACAAAAATAGCAAAGGACACTGGAGCTCAGAATCAATCGTACCCTAAAAACAGATGAGGTAACACCAGCTCTCATCTTTGTGCAGGCATGAACCAGCGTGATCTCCGAGCACCTGTAGGAACCTGCAGCTGCACAAGCCCCCTTGCCCTAAGCGAAATCTCTTAGTTCAGTCCTGCTGTTAATTCTGTCAAGGGATCCCTTTTGTTTTGTTTGCTTGTTTAAAGGAGCCATAAAGCTCCACCAATAAGTAACAGGATGTGTTCTCAAATACATAAAGTTGAGGCATACAGGCAAATAACCTTCAATTCAGTAATCTGTTTAGTATCAGAAATAGGGGGTTCAATTTTGGGGAAAAGAAGCATTTAAACATTTTCCCGTAATCCAGCTTAAATTCCAATTCAAATGGAGCCTCTCCTCCAATTATGGCACCGCACAAACATTCATAAATTCAGATATATCAGCAATCCTTAAATATCCCCTTACCAATGCCCAGAGCTTTGGTACTGTTGCCTCATCACCCCGGCGTTACCGGGAGGAAATACTAAGAACTTGTAGTGAAGGGATGAGAGGATGAGACAACAGGTAAACAACAGTTTGAGGTCCTGCTCAGGCTCCTGCCTTTCAACTGCACACCACCTTCCAGGCCCAGCCTCTTCATCCTCACCATCACACAGACTCCACAGCAAAGGACGGGCACGCTCAGAAGTGATTTGCCTGTGCTGCTTAATGTACTTATTAACTTTAAAGCAACTGGATACGCACGTATATCCGTGTGTCTATTTCTGGCCTTTGAAAACAGTATAGGCACTGAAAATTAAGATAAAGAAAAGGGGATGACCTGGACCTAATACCACAAATGTCATTTATTAGACTAAAGATATTTCTGATAAATGGAATCTGTACCATTTTCTGTGCATTTCCTCTAAGCATCTGTTTGCATGGCATCCTGAAAATGCTGGCAATTTAAGGGTTAACTGCAAGGGAAGAATTAGCAAAGCAGCTTGATTGATTACATTGATTTAACATTGAATTGTATAAGTGTTACCTTGCAGGGGGCTGTGTAATGATCAGAACTTCTAAAGGAGAAATATTAAACATAACATACGATGTCAACATTTACAGATGCAATCTGTATTATCCACAGTCTGCAGGCTAACCTTTTTCTCTGTTGAGAGCCGATGCCACACTGAATTTGCAGATTGATTTCTGTGGATCAGCTATCCCTATTGTGTACCTCTGTTGTGACTTGTCCTACTTAAAAGTTTGCTGCCTTCTCCAATTGTAATGTTACATTTATGGGTAACTACTCTTCTGTATAGCCTTCTACAGGCTACACTGTACCACATGCAATTAACTCTCTCAAGTCCCAACTGTGAAAGCAGAGAAAGAAAACACTAATACACTCCGTTGCTTTAGTAAGCTCTAAATGAGTCATGCTGGGAAAAAGGGAAGATTTTAATCAAGTTCTTCAGTATTTTGGTATTCAATTGTTTGCAATGGCAGTGGGCTTACATAACATTAAAAACCTACATAAACACATCTGAAAAATAGCATCATATAGAAAGTTAAATAAATTGAATGCACGTGTGGAAAAACTTCCAGGAGATGTTTGTACTATAGTCTCTACAAAGCACCCATGAAGTTTAATGGAAACACACAACCACCTTCGGTACGTGCAACAAGGCCTGCACTAATTCACAAATCTTTTTTTTAAAAGAGTATTAAAAAAAAATACACAGCAGACAAAATGACTGTGTACTGTGCATTTGAATGTATCACCTCTCCACAGCAGTACGTACATAAACACGTGCAAGAGGGTATATATGGACATAAAGTTCGCATTTTTAACTGCTTCTAACATCTCTCTTAATTAAGGAGAATTCTTTTAGCTTTCTTGTAAGGTACTATTCTACCTGTAAAGCTGTGTATCTCAGACCTGTTTTGTTAAGTGACGAGGACACTGCAGGGTCCTAGGGTGGCACGCGTGCGCGCATGTATACGTGTGTGCGCATGTATACGTGTGTGTTGTTTTATTTTTACTTTGTTTTCGCAGTCTGGACAGCTACAGGGTCCTTCAGGTTCTGTTCCCAGGGCAGCTTCCCACATAACCATTGCAGCATGCAGTAGCCAAGGATTTCAAGGTCACCTCGTCTGGATGGGGCTAAAATGGCGGGGGGGGGCGGAGAAGGAGAAAGGAAAAAAAAAAAGATGAAGAATAAGAACCTCTTCTTAGGAAGTAGAAACTACTTTGATTGAACTAGTGTTGATGAAATATGAAAAAGCCAAATGGGCAAAGTGTTTTGTTTATTCAGCTGTATTAGACCTAAACCGCCCTGGCTTTTGGCCACGGTCCACAGACAGGCAGTGACTTGTTACCGTTGAAGTAAGGGTCAGTTTCCTCACCTCCTCCAACTTCATCCTTCCTCAGTCTGGCCTGTCACATGGACTTGATCCCCATGGCCTCTGACATGATCCAGACAGCCCATAACTGAGTACCAACACTTTCTCAAAGAGCCAAGCAGTAAAACAAAGAAATAAATGTCTGCTGCTAAATTGCTAACACATGTTCCAGGAAGTCCATGGGGTCCACATTGGCCATGCAGGGACCCTGTGAGTGCAGACTAAACACTGATGGCCTTTCCTGTTCTCCTACAGAGCTATTTCAACTTGGAAGATATGACAAAACTGCCATCTAGTGTACATTTACACACCAAGGTTGTCTGCTTACAAGTACCATGAACCGTTTTGAAGAATCGTAGCACAGGCTAAAATACACTTGCTGTTTAGTAAGTCCTGTGTAAAAGCTACCAAAACTGCTTCCAAAAAGGAAGTTATTTCAGGAACAACTTACTCTCACCCTGCACACCCCAGACAGATATACTAACTACAGAATACAAATACAGCAGACACAAGTCAACTGAACTTAACCCCATCTATGCAGAAAAACAGGTAACCAAAGTTAATCTATAGATTGCCTTTTCCAAGAGAAACAGAAAAAAAAAGTGTAATACTAATAGAATTGCTACTGCTTGCTGCTATTCAGAGGAAACCAAACTTGAAAAAACTGAACAAGCAGGATTGCTGCAATATTTCTTTGTACACATTTGACTTGCAGCCTATAGTTTGCAAGTCAACATCACGTGGAATCTGCAAACCCAGAAACTGTTCATCGTAATTAAAGACAGACAGAAGTAGAAGTTAAATTTATGCTTTTCCAAAATGAATTTGCAGTTTCCAGGAAGAAAAGAAGATTTCAGATTTGTTCGGTACTTTTTCTCTAGTGTAAAGACTAGTAGTTGAGCACAGTGCTGTTAATCCAGCTGTAAACAGATATCATATTTTATGGGCCTTCATTAAATAGATTCCAGAAAGTCACTCAGCAAACTTATCTTTTAATTTAAAAAGTCATCTGCTAAAAGCTACGGTGCCAACACATCATAACTGTTTCTTGTTACCGTACACACATTATTGTAAAAGCAGAAGATTAGTTCTTATACATTCTCTATCTTAACTGCTATTAGACTATGGGATTATTAAAGGCCCTTCAATCTAACAGAACGCTACACCATCCCTTGGGAGTCGTTTATTTTCTGCACTAGATTCAGCAACGTCCTAATGCAAGACTTGGCTCTCATATTAAAATAAAAACACAATCTCTACCACTTGCTGTTCTGTAGTGATTTCTTCAGCCATAAATCTCCTGTTAACTGTGGAACAATTCCATTCATACACATGTGTTCACAACTCCTTTTTCCATTATGGCAATTCCAGATTATAACCATATAAGCCAGAATTTTTGATTGCAGATCCTCCAATTTTCACACAAGGCTTTTCTGGCACCTGTTTATGTAAGACGGGCTACAGGAAGCAGCCTTTTGAGAAAAATTGTCAAAATTACAATGGACCACTTTTTTCCGCTCAGGGACTAATTGATATGAATCTGTAAATAACGCTAAGTCAATTAGATTTCAGAAGCTAACCTAAGATAACTCATTTTCTGACAAAACAGTCCCCAGAGGATAAAGTTTACTTCACAGTTAACAGTTTGGCCGTGACTAATTACCTTCTCACTCACATGCTGCTCTTCCAGCCATTTCCTGACTAACACTAGGGCAAAGCCATCACAAATAGGAGATGTGTGCAAGTAAGACTTTACTAATACCTTCCTAAAAGCCACAGTAGTCAGCCAGGGGGGAGAAAGGAAAAAAAAAAAAAAAAAGTACATGTAACTAAGTCATACATCACTAAAAAATAAAAGGGGAAATGTTTTACAGAGAGATGGTAAATTCCCATCTCACTTTATTTCCCAGGTCACCACAAATGTTACTACATAAAGACATTTACATGTGTTTTTCATAGAACCACATGAAAATGTCAACGTTTGATTGTTTGACCATACTAGCTTATTCTTCCTCTCTGCTCCTTTGTCAGCTCGGTATTAGAGATGCTAATTTCCTCAACTTTTTAAATCATTTAGATCCTTATAAAAAAAAAGTATTCAACTAACTAAATCTTTAATGAATTAATATTATCTATGAACAATGGAATAATTACATTTTTAAACTCAAACAAAGCACTAATACATAAATTTCAACTATATGTTTACTGGAAAAAATAAATCTGCTAATACAATTGGAGATTACAAGAATTCTTGACAAACATCAGCTGAGAGAAATCAATCTGGCTTCATTTTAAATGTGATAACCATGCAAAAATAAAACAATTTTGCTTGATAACTTGTCACTGTTACAAGAGTATACATTCAAAACAGTACTTATTTAAATCAAATTCTCTTGTCTGTAGATTAAAAACTTGTTTGAGTTTTTTCTTTCTTTTTTAATAGATACTCAATTTCTGCTTTTCTATTAACCAGGGGGTTTTTGTTATTATTATTTTAGTCTCATATGAAATACTATTTAATGGGAACATGTTGGCAATATTTTATTTCATAATATTTTTATAGTTTACTTTTTTAAATTTTAAGCTTAAAGGCCTGATTCTGTCCTCATTCCTGCCAAGATAAATCAGGAACAACTCCACTGAAGTTAATGAACTAACAACCATGTCAATGAAATCAGAGTCAGGCCGTAAGAAGTTTTATATACACCACAAACATATACTTAACGTGAAGGCACAGGGTTCAACGATAACTCAGAATAATATAACTGAAGCAATTCACCCTGAGAAGAAAATATATGATGTATCTCTGTATACTGGATTTGGCAGCTATCTGAGCCCTAATTTATATTCAGATTACTATTTCTAAGTAGATCATAAATGATATCATACCAGCCACAATACACTCTCAAAACTACACTGCGCCCAAGAACTCATCTGAAATCCACATAAAAATGGGAGTTTTCCTCTATGGCCCTTATTAGGCTAACTTTCTCAAGCCTTTTGTAAAGATATAGGAGGCTAATGAGTGACAGATTAAATGTTCTTCTATTATTTTTAATTAGCACTGTTACATTATAATTTCACTATTAGTGAAATTTTTAGATTGGAAGCTTTGCCTAAAAAGGATCATTTTAGTTGCTCATATAGCATCCATGTGCAGTGGAACCTCCAATTCTCACTGGCATTACAGCATAAAAATTTGTGTTAATTCACAAACAAATGTAACTCATACCATAGCCATTAAGCCAAAAGCCCATAAAGGAACAGAGTGGTAACATGACCATGGAGAAATATAATTATGTTAAAAATGTATCATCACAATGTTTTAATAAATGAACTAAAAGTGATATAACTTCTTAACTCAGGGTTGATATGATAAAAACCAGACAAATACAAGACATGTCAAAAATCAGAGCCTATATTAGGGGCAGGAGAAAGGAAAAGACCAATAAAAGCTGATAATGTAGCATTGCTTCCCCAAGGTACTGGTCAGTCTGAGGAGTTCACTGCAGCAGGACAGCGACTAACCCCCAACTGTGGGTGGCTACAGGGAAAAGGTTAAATACGGTTAAATTTAAGAAGTTCGATAAATACGGCTGATCAGCACGATCAGCAGAGCTGTCAGGAGTTCCCGCAGTTGTTCACAGGGCGGATACAACCGTGACTGCCCGGCACCGACCTCACCTTGGGCGGTCACAGAGGTGCCATGCTGACAACATCGGCCTCACAGTCCTGAGGGCTCACGTCCCAGCCCGCACATCAGCACTGCCCTGTCAGTTCCTGCACAGTAGTCAGATAACTCGCTTCAAGATCCTACAAAAGTAGCAACACTACTGCTGCTGTCCTCCCGCAGCCAAGCTCACGAGCGCACTGTGAGCCAGCAGGTCCTGCAGGCCAGAAGTTCCCAAACTGTGGTCCTCAAACCTCTTCAAAATAGCACAGCTGCCCTGGATAATCACAACAGCCGAATGTGCAGACATGTACAACCACCTCCAAACAACCAGCAGTTACACATGTCCACTGACTGGCAGGATCTAACTGCATCTGAGATACAAGAGTGCAACCAGCAGCAGGATTGCCCTCTAAACACAAACAGGGAGTGAATAATCTTCAGGACTGGTGGAATGAGATGTGCTGAAAGAAAGAGGGCTGGGGTCCTGACTTGGTGGGGAGAAGTTTAGGTAGTGGAAAAGTACGAAGATGCAAGGGAACTTCACCACAAGACCTGGGTGGGAGATTAAATGATGGTGGCAGGAGGAGCAGGCACCTCGTCGGAAGAAAAAGGTCCCAAGCTTGCAGTAAGGAGAACATGTGGCAGGAGAAAGGGGACAGCAAGTTTTACTCTTCTTTCACATCTGTGTGGCAGAAAAAAAAAATAATCACAAAGGTAAGGAGCTGACAAGCAGCTGCGAGGTCCACTAACTTTTTGAATTCCTAGTGTAGAGAATGAGAAGCCAAAATTAAGCAACCAATTCCCAGCCATGCTCATCAGTTGTGCTGGAAAATTGTGGTGCTCACCATCTTATTTTTGCTGCTTCTAGACATTCTTGGCAGGACAGAATAAGCTTACAAAGGTGGTTATAGGAACCTATTCAATCTTCTCCTTGCTAAAACCCAACTCTTCTTTCACTTGCAATGACCTCCTGCTCCCTCTTCTGCTGGGCACACATTTCTAATGTGAAATGTCTAACTTAGAAACTAAAACATCTTTTTATTTATTTCACACTGCAAAGTTCCACCCATTTTTCACCAGATCAGTTATATTTTCCTTTTATTTTTAGGATTTACAGTTCGTCCTGCACACAGTCTTTGGGAAACACATACCAAACTGCAGCAAATCAGTAATTCATTTGACTGACAAAAAAACCTAACAGGCTCCCTCTGACTCCTAACTATACATGGACAGACGTCAAATAAACCTCTTGATCCAGAGCCATTTAGAGCTCTGGTGTCTGGAAGCCATGTAGGCTCAGAAATAATATGTTTCCATGTACAGGTGTTTATATTCTTGCACATCCTTCCTTGCAAAATGAAGCCTGCATATATTCTAGTCAACCCCTGCATGTAAAAGAAAAAACGGACAAGCACTGAGCTATGTTTTTAATATCAAACAGCAACAGTTCTGTCAGACCAGTGGGGAAAACAAGAACTGCAGCTTTCCCTACAACCAGCCCAATGCCTGCATTGCCCTGTACAAACACAGTGTACGAGCATTCGGACAGATCTCAAGGAGTGCAGGCTGCAATAACCCAATGTGAGGGGCACAAAGAACTGGCTAAAATAGGTCATCAAACATAGCTCCAACTGCCTTCCCTAATACAGGATGTGAAAATAAACAGAAACATTTTTGTTTGATGAAACCAGCTCAGAGAAAACTTATTCACCAGCTACAAAAAAGTGACCACCAGTGGCCCTAATTGAGGCAAATGTCATCAGATGCTCTACATATCCATAAGCTTGCCAAAAGTCACTACTACTGTCTTAAGCAGCTTTTCCTATTCTAGATGTAGATACAAGTTCTGCAAGGATTTCAGCTGGCGCTACCCAATGCGAGAGATGGCAAAACTGCTATTGCATACTGTGAAACGTTGTTAAAAGGAAGAGGAGAGTTATCTTGAAATCTATGGCAAACACAAATATATGCTGGAGGGAATTCAACATAGACAGTTCATACTCTTACGTTCATCAATGATAGCAAATTAAAACTGGTCTTACGCACTCAATGCACAGGAGTGGAGTATTTAAAAAAACCTCAATATGTTAAGCGCAGTATATCTCCAGAGAAATTAGGTATTGACTGCATGCCTCAGTGAGTAGAAAATCTACAAAAATCCATAGGAGGCATTGATCCGAATATTACTTTTTAACACTAAACTATGTAACAATTTTTTAAATGTATACTGGGTGCAGATATAATTCTCTTTAATTATCAATCAACAAACAAAAATGTAATACTGTTTATACAGTGTAGTCTTTAAAAATGAATACAATGAACACGCTCAAATACTATGCTAAAACTAACAGTGCAGTTGTGCCATATGAAATTTGCATCAAAATAAAGAAGTTTTAAATTAAAAGCCCCACATGCTGGTTGCAATAAGATCCAGCCAGCAAATACAGGAGGGCTGATGGTGTGGGTCAGACCCTGTAGCAAAGCCCACCTTGGGCCCTGACTTGGTTCCAAGTGAACTTGACACAGATAGGGGATGTAACTGAGGTTGCGATGGATACCTGCAAACACCGGACAAATCTGGAAGCCTCCAAGCAGCACTGCGGCACAGAAAAATCACCCTGTGGGACCTACACACACTGGGCAGAGCAGAGGTGAGCCGTGCAAAACCAAAGACAAGACCAGCGTGAAGAGCTGACACACGAAGCAGGGCAGCCTTTCCCAGCTCAGGGGGAATTCCTCTTCAGTTCCAGCACAAAGTCAAAGCCACCAGCACCATCAGCGTACAACGGCACACGCTAAAGTAACTTGCTTGAAGGCAGCAATTCGCCATCAGCTGCCACAAGAGTGGCATGTCCAACTCAGCCCTTACCAGAGGTTGTCAGAAGAACACGTATTAATTCTAGCACCCAAAAGCGTTACCATGCAGCTGCTGCTGGTTGGAAGCTTTCTGGATCTCAGCAGACTGCATAACCTGTACACCTGATGAACTCCACGGACGGCTCAGGGAATACATAGGCATGCAGCTGGGTTAATCTCTCGATTCAACTGGCGAAACATCAGTGTTGATCTGAATTAGTGGGAAGTGGTTGCATTTGATTGCCAAGAGGCACTTTTGAAAGCAACAGATTCATAATTTTAAGTTTCAGCATGTCCCTCAAATTGCTGTATATCTTTAGGTAGGTACTTTATGAATAAGTCAGAATGTTCTCATTTGTTTAGCTCAATACAGCAACTGGTACTATTCAGGGGTTTTGAGGTTTGAGATATATTTATGTTGCTATGTACACTCAGGAAATGCCCTCTGGAAAGCATCTCGTTTATATAAAATAACGTTTAAAGACTGGAACTATATTCCAAAAGCATTGAAATAAATATTCCACCCTGAAAACACCACAATGAAGACTGTCTATGCAGCTTTAATTTGCCAACAGCAAAACAGTCTTTAAACACTTTTCAGAAGAGCACCCCACCTCACTCGGTGCATGAGACTGTGCCGAGACTCAATCACGAGTCAGGACTACAGGAGACTGTTAAGCAAAGAAGCCCTTTGCCACAACTGTTGGAAACATCTCCACAACTCCAAAGCTCACAACAAGAGACGAGACAAGGGAAACCAGCCGCTGTGTTCTGCCATCTGGACCTGTGCAATCTCCGACAGAAGTCGCTGCAGATGCGTATTTTCCCTGGGATGTTGAGAGACCTGCTGCAAATGGGGCACTCTGGTAATTTGACCTTAATGGATTCAGGCTGTTACAAGGTCAGAGCTGAGCCATTCGATGCAAATAGTTTGGATTCTCTGCAACATACCAGGTATCACATCATGTTCTGCAGGCTCTTCTGGCAGGAGCATCAGAAAAATCTGCGGCTTTTCTGTTTGCAGCTACTAATAAGGAAAAAATTTTTAAGTGTGAGATGGGGGTAAGCTCCCTCAAGCTATCTTCCTGAATATTTTGTTTTCTGGAGTCCTCTGCTTTTCACCAAATCCATCATGGCTTTAGCTATTTGAGGGGGTAATCTAACCCACAGATTACAAAAGACAACAACTTAACTCACACTTGCAAGTGCACACCCTTTGCCACCCAAGTCTGTAAATACCCCTACTCTCTAAAATAAGGGGAATTATCTGTCCTGTAATCACATACCCATGCGCAGACACCCTTCCACTAGACAAACTAGCTGCTATAACTATCCAACTGCCAAACCGAAATACTCCAGCCTCCACCTGTTCTTCAAACAGCATCCACATCAAATACTAGTGCACGACCACATCCCTCACACTACCAGGAAAAACAGCCAGAGTCAGATCTCCAGAAAATGCACTGTACTCTTGGGAGGGCTAGAAGAGTCTGAAGCAGATACTCTCTTCACCACAAAATATTTTCTAGCAGGTGAAATTGTGCAATTGTCTTAGCAGCAAATACTTGACAGTCTTATTTCATTTTTCCTAATGACCAGAGTTAAACGATTGCAGGTTTTAACAGCGCCGGCAAATTATCAAGACCCTCTACATTACATGGTCAATGGTCCTTTTAATAGAAAAAGCAATAATATACAGTTGTTTGTGCCAACTAAAACTCGTTAGAAAGTATTAGTTTAAGGTAACAGTTCAGCAGCTATTAACAAGCACAAATTTCTACAGTTATCGCTCGTGACACTATGATCCTAGCAAAGCTGGCAGCAGAAAACCATTCCTTTTGTTTTAGAAGATCTTGGGGGTATGGGGGCGGGGGGGAATAGGGGAAAGGAAAGTTAACAAAAACACCGTTTCGTAGCAGGAGTCAAAGTTTTTCAATAATCACCATTTTTTTCACTAGCATAACATTAGAATTGACTTTTTGTCTTGCTGACATAGCAACTAAGAAAGTTGTGTTGCATTGACCATATTGATTGTGAACAATGCAGCCATCAGTGGGACTGTGCACCATATATTTTCGATATTGACCTCCCATTCCCTTTTCCATGGCTCTATGGGTCTGCTATTGGATTTGGACTGCAGTGTAATAAACAGCTAAGGTTTAATTAATGGTAAATGAATACAAGACATAGGTTATGACTTTAACTAATTAGGGAATTGTTGAATTAAGTCTGCCTTGGAATGCAAGGCAGTACAATCAATATCCAATAAAAGGACTATGTATGTAATTTACCTGCAAATGTGTTTCCAATACCATCAAAGTGAGTTTAAATAAGTAAGATATATGAAAGGCTACTGGAAAAAGATTTCAAAAAGTTAACACTTTACGGCTTCAAAAAAAGGTTTTTCTCCTTGCAGAAGGAATGTCATCTTGAAATATCCTCTCATAACACAGATGGTGACACTCAGACACAGCTCTCCCTAAAGGACAGTGCAGTCTCGAAACATTTTTCCTTGGTAATGCAACATTAGCAAATATTGCCTCTGCCTAATACAGCAAACACAAACCAGTAGTCCCAACATGAACTAATTAAGTTTAACGGCAAGCTCTTCTTAGGGTGTCTTGGTCCACCTTCCAGTACCATATGTGCAGCAGCCTTTCCATTTTAATCGCACTGCCCCCCCTTTCCCCACCAGCCCTGAAGAATCATTCCCAGGTACAAGAAGAGGTCACCACACAAGGGTCTGATCAACCCTGAGTAATCCCCAAGACTACTTCTATTGTATACATCAGCTCACACAGCCTGATTACTCATTCTGTAATCACTCCTCTGAAATAAAAAAAAAAAAAAAAAAGAAACCTACCTACTCCCTTGTGAGCATCTACGCTGGTAAACTCTATTGTCCCATTATGGCCCTTCCTAGGATTTTCCTGATACTGTTTGTGGTTCCCATTGGGACAATATCTGTAGGAAAGTCCATAATCTGCAAGATAAACCTGGAAGACATGAACAGACAAATGAATAATGCTTTTGTCCTTTGAAAGTATAACCTTTATAATTAAGTCTTAAGAAACTGATAGGTTAAGGACAGCCTTAGATCTAAATTTTATTAAACCAAATGGTGCCTCAGGATAAAATATGTACAACTGGGGGCTATAACAGCTGCCCTCCCCATTTAAATCCTTCCACTACTATACTCTTATCTTATTTCAGAGTCGAGCAGAATTTCAGTCTTTTTATTTTGTTCCTAAGCTCTCTCCTCTCCAGGTGGGCATCTAGATACCGTAAACTGCAATATGCCTTTTATGTATCCTCACATTGCTTATGGGACCCCTTCCTCTCTTTACTTAAACAGGCACATACGCACCCCTGTTCAAATTTTCCAGTAGCTGAGACCGTACTATTTCATAACAGCAGTGCAACTTAGAAGCCGCAGAGGAAGCAAGAGGCAGCAGCTTCCTCCAGCTGGACTGGACACAGGGCTCCAGAGTTAACGGGGACTGTGACCACAGGGCTGCTGGACATTAGCCTAACTGTAGTCTCCTCTTTTTCAATGTCACTGTCAATAACTTCTTACTGGCAACAACTATTTAAATATGAAGTGTAAGACAAAACAAAGCAAAACAAACTAGCCCACTCCCCAATCCAGAAAGCAATCTTAGTAAATCGCTCCTGAATTTAATATAAATTTTAGAAAGGCACAGAGGCAGACTTCACTCTCAGTTACTCTGAAGCAAATCCATGGAGCTAAATCAGTTTAAGAGGGAAAAAACATTTGGGCCCTCGCTGTGTATATTATAGCAAGCTCATGCATTCTGCAACATTTACCTTTCCATCCTGGCACAGGTGACTTTTTTTTTCCCCCAAGATGCTTCACTATAGCTACCTAAATAACCAGAGGGAGTAAGCCCCACAGTTCTGAATGACATATCTGGGAGATGCACTTGCATGTTCTTAGGACTTAACTGTGAAAGTATTGACTGACTTTAAACTTAGTCTTGCTTACTTTTATGGTATATGAAGCTGAAAACAGAACAGCTCAGGAGAGCTGAATTTTGTGGTGTTCTGCTGCCTGTCAAGACAAACCTGAACATGCCATCTGGCTCCTGCGCCTCTATTTCTCTATAGGCATAGCACACACAGTACTGCATCCGTGTCAATTCTGCCACTCACATAATTTAGATTAAGGGCACAAGTCCACTCTCTGAAGTTCAGATTAACATGTTCTGTGCTCCAACAGGGGTGGACTTAATACATGCACATGGTCAATTACTGCAGCGCAGCTGACAAGCAGTAACTTGTTGAAAGCAGCTGGAATTTAATCACAATCTGTCCACCCCACAATATCCCATAGGTTATTTTCTCACTCTGTCATTTTCACACTCCCACCTGGCCTTTGCTCCTTACATTGACCAGTTCTCACATTAGGTAATTGCTTTTTTTTTTTTTTTTATAAATACCCAAGTATAGTACTTTCACTTAAAAAAAATAAAAATGCTACAGACTGCTATTATATTGCCAATGGAACTGATCTCTGGGGCAAAAGCTAAACCATCTGAAGGCATAGAGAGATCTTTTATACTAAATCATACTATATCATAAAGAAAAACTTTTTCTTATTCGAACCTTAGTTTTGTTTCCTCTTTAGCTAAAAAATAGTATATGCCTTAAAAGTCTAAAATAAACTCTTTTGGCACTCACTTTTAATTATGTCACTCCTGGTGGAGGAAAAACAAACAAACAAAAAACCCTCAAGAAAACTTAACGCATTATTTCGTATCACGTTCCGTTGAACTACTGATTCCTGTTTGTGCTCCAGGCAGCTTCAAATCCTGGGATGGCTGGTCTCTTGGTTTTATGGTTTCTGCTGCAGGATCTGTGCTTATTTGGAGCGTGTAAGCTGGGATGCAGCACTCACTTCCTGCAGGGTGATGGCTTTTAAGATTACCGATGATGTTTTTCACCTGACAGACTATACAAACTGTGATACAAGATTAAAGACCGTAGGCACATTTAGAAAATCTGGGACAAGGCATAAACTTTGTTGGGTTGACCGATTTGATTTTCTCCTCATCCGTTCTCCAGTGTATTCCTGATGCTCTGGTACCTGTCCTAATTGAGCCCACAGTCGGTGTGAGAGAAATAATTTAAACTACCCTAATATCAAGTTTAGCGAGTCTTCTGCATCCTTTGTGGGCTAGGAAGGAGAGGGAGTAGGCTAGAAGCCGTATTCTTCCCAGGCAAAGTGGTACAATTTGGATTTTACTTGACTACAGATTTCTGACACATACAGTTGACCAGAAACAAGAAGATGAAATACAGAGCAGATTTCAACCTTTAAAAATTCAGGCTATGCCTTATAGTAAAATGAGATTTTAACTGTCAGAAAAAACAATACAAGAAAAGCATCTCTGCCAGCACTCTAGTTCTGTCTGGGCTGGGAACACTAGCTTATGTGATAGACACTCCCATATGGCAGCACAGCCTTGGTGGTCTTTCAAACTATCTGAACAACAGGGCAGCTAGAAAGTAGCCACGAATATTTGCTAGTCAAACTGGAACTATAGAAAAAAGTTACCGGTTATCCTACAGATAAATCACGGTAACAATGTGTTCTTAATCCATTTTTAAACAACAGATTTGCTTAAAATACCTTCAATAGTATCAGCAGAGCAGTTTGAAATTTATACTGAAAAACTCCTCTAAAAGTGAGAAGTAGCTTTAGGTTACCCTGCCTCGACTGATGGTGGCAAGACCTGGAAAACCAAGAAGCAATCACTTCTTAAAGCCACTCACATACAATTGCAACAGCATCTATGATTGCACCACAGTTTGCTCCAGAAGTTGGTCATGAGTGCCATTGTTCAGCTTACTTCTAGCTGAGCCATTTATCACTTCCAAAACTTTCACACCAGATTTTTTTTCCACAAACATGCAACCAATGGTAGCCTCTCAAGGCAAAGCCTCTTGGCCACCAACAAAAATCAATCCCCTTCAGCTTGCACAAAACCAGCAATGCACTGTTACAACCTTGCCACAACCATTATCAGAATGACTACATTATTTTAAATTACCATTAATTTCATTTCATCAATTCTCATTATAACCCTTTCATCATTAAAAAGATATATAGTTCTTTATAGCTAGTTGTCATTTTTTGATAATGTAACACAACGTGCCCTTTCAAATTTGCTCAGAACACGGTGGGTAGGGGTAGTTAAGGAGTATGTAGGTTGTTGGGGGTTTTTTTAAGGGTATAGGGAGGGGGAAAAGAAGATGAACATTAAAGAATATTGAGAAAAATTGTGTTAATATGTGTTTCAATAGCATAAATATTTTTCATCTGCATGCTTTTTTTAGGAACAACAAAGCAAATATGAACAAAAAGAGAACAAAACATATGCAGAGTAAGATAAACAAGACACTTGAACAAGAAATGGTAACATGGATGCTGAAGGTGCAACAGCGACATAAGCCTAGAACAGCTGGCTTTAGCTGTGTTACATTGTACACTCCTTCCCTCACATTCACTTATTTTAACTCTTGTTTTTGTTCAAGTTTCTCTTTTTTTACACATCCCAGACTGCACTAGACTCAGCACTGTTTAGCACGGTCTGTTATTAATAGATTTTGTTATAGATTAGGAGCCAGATTTCTAAAGTCTTCGCACTTAATTTCATGCAAACATGAATGTGCCCATCTTATTTCAAGCGAACAGCCACACAGGCACAAATAATTATTTCTGTGCACAAGCAACCAGCCGTAGATTCGGCAGTCGTCTTGTCCTTTCTGTGCGTGAATCCCTTGCGGCGCTTTATATTTAAAGTGCTAAATATCTGCTAAACGTATAAAATTCTTACAACTTGTATACATTATGATATATAACTGCACTGATCTGGGAAGTCTGGCACTTTACATTCTCATGGTACTCTCTTTATCTTGAAGTACACATAGCAGGAGATTTATCGCTGAAAGGATAACACCACAGTGATTTTCTTTGTACATTTTTTTTTCCAGTGGTCCCATTACTAGGCTTATGTAATGTGCTGTAAATAATTAAGTAGATACCTACTAATAAGAGGCAGATCTGTTGCTAACGGCCATAGTGTTGTCAACTTCAGTTGGACACTACACTACAAAAAGGTTAAAAGTGGACCAAAGTCCATCTTGGAACAGGAAGGCTGAAGTATAGTGTTTGGGACAGAAATAGCATCTTTCACAAAACAGAAGCCAAGGAAGGAGGAAAGCAGGTTAAACAAAGGAGAGAGGGGGAGAAATCTTCTGTGACTTAGCAGTGGCAAGTGCCATTGCTGGAATCAATTGAAGTCCAAGATATTTGGGGCTTTACTACAAAAAGAAACTAAAGAAAATAAACAGTTCTATCCAAATGTAGCGGGACTGATGAAGGAAAATTAAGGCCATCTGACTGTGAAGCTACATCTTAGATTAGGGGCATAGCCAGCATCCACGAGTTAAAATTCAACTGTTTCTGTATGGTATCTCTGCATACTGTATCCTTCCTAAAAACACATGAAGGAGGACAGAAAAGATTTTCATTTTTCTCAATTCATCTGCTCTTTAGCAAATCTGTCATACTGGACTAAAGAGCAGGAATCACAATCATTCATCTCACAATGAAAAATGGCTTAAAGTTGTAATTGTTTTCATGCATGTTTTTCCCATTTGATCAATGCATGAGCTCTTTATCTTCTACGCTAGTCCACTGAAAGCTGGTCTTAAAAGTTAACATTGTGAAACACTTTGTATTCTTTTTTCCTTTTCGGTTAAGGCTATCTACAATAATCAAGTCTGAGCATTTTATTCTGTAACCATCTTGTCTAAGAAACGTTTAAAATCAAAATCAGAACCGAGGTGCAAATGCAATTAAAACTTACAGCTTAAAAATCCAAATAGGCAACTTTTGGTACAGCCTTGAGTCTGCAACACTGCAGCATGTCTGCCCATATATTCCATGGGGGAGAAAAAAAGAAAATGCTACAAGGTAATTGTTTTGAAGAGGCACTCTTCCAAACCTTATTTCATTTCTTAAAAACTCTGATTTTAAGCTCTTGTCTAGTGACTGCTTGTCCCTTTTAATAGTATCACTATTTAAATTAGTTTAATGGATTTGAATTTCTCTTTTAGAGTCTATATCAATAATGCTTATTCGGCTTTATCATACATACAGTTACTACTCTGCACCGAATTATCTTCAAGTCACCGCAATACTGAGACAGTGCTTCACTTGCTCTGTAATTTATCGGTCTGATCAAGTTTTCTTTCAGGCCTCTCCAAGATTCATGGGCTGTGTACTTCCCTCAGTACATCACTCCTATTCTGTCAGTCATTGTGCTGGGTCCATGTTCAGAAACATATTGACTAGAGAATTGATCTTTTGACCTGTAACTCACTCAATGGCCTCGCTCCCTTCTATTGAATAGATCTGCAGCAAGCTGCTCTTTGAGGTCAGTTGATTCTGATCTTCTAACCATTTCTAAACATCATTTGGAGGTCAGAGAGTGACAGGACCTTTACTTTATTTGTTTCTCTGCCTTGCCACAGAAGGTAGAGGATAGCAGTATGGATTTCACATGTTCTTTCAAAAAGGGGACTATGATATTTGTTGGCTGTGGTGTAAATTTACCAGGTTAATTTACAGAAGAATGTGTGGCAGCAGAAAGTCTAACATAGAAAAATGATCTTTTTTGGAACGGCAGGAAGTTAGTGGCAAATTCACACGTAATAGTACACAGGAACAGCCACTAAATGAGAAAGTTGAGTATAAAGGTAGACAGGCTTTTTTTGAACAGAAATTTCTACCGCTTCACCAAAACAGCATATGGAAACACACTTTTAGTGTGTGTATATATATATTATTTTATTATATTAGATATGGGCTTCTTTTAAAAACAAATTTCTAGAATTCAAGAACACCTCCAATTTATTTTCTCTTAAAATCCTAGACCTAAAGAGCAAGAACCCACTAGCATAAAATTCTGAAGAAAAACTCACAACAGAAATGGTTAGGCCAGACAGCTTTATTATGCGAACTCCCAGTGGAGCTACAGGTCTCTCAGCTTGTATTCCTGAGCTCGAGTTTGCTGCTGGCTAGATGCTCTCACTCCCTATTTATGAGATTAGTTTGATCACTTCAGCTCCCAGTTCCATTGTTTTAAAAAAACAAGACCAAGGCAATCTAGCTATCTCCCATTTTAACAGAGAGAGAAGGTTGGACAAAACACTTCACAGGCATTTGGTAGCAATAACAGTGTCTGAGATTTTATCTGAAGTGTCTCAAGGTTAGTACAAGATTGCCAAATTAAAATACAGTGTATCTCCAACAACAGTTTAGAGGATACCGGACAGGATATTCCATATTGTTGTCATATATAGTCAGTGGTAACGCTCCACAGAGCTTCCCAAAACACTGTTCTGGTAAATACATAATACATTCAGCTCACTAGCATGTTACAAAGACAGCTTGATTTGTAGAAAAGGCTGTCACAACATCATGAAATCTTACATAGGAACTGGACACGTTTAGAATAGGAAGAAGCAACTTTCATGGCAAAATTACATGCAAATCAATAGCACATGCAAATAGCCAGGACATGACAAATGCAAAATCATCTGTGCAAGTACACATGCACAGTTCTGAATACCTGAATCTGTGTGAGGATACTGTCTAGTACTGCTCCTAACTCAGGTGAAGTACATTTATTGAAACACAGGGGCAGACAGCACATCAGAGGCAACAATTCCAGGGGAAGGACATTCAATTACACGGCCTATGTAGATCTGCCAATTTGAAAGTTTTAGCTGTGGTGTTGGTGAGATTATTCCTTCTTTTCATGCCCTGCAAACCACAGAGCATATGTGTTTCAAGATACAGTGCAAGTTGTGTCTGGAATATAATTTTTTATGTGACCAGAAACAGTCCAATTAAGACATCTGCCCTGCTGTAAGCTAAATATAGTACACGTTACCTTAAAATACATTTAGAAATAATCATCGCTGTCTATATGGCTCTAGACTGGTATGACATAGTTATCATGGCTTGGGTGAAACCAGCAGACCTGTGGACACTTGCAGAATTTCTGAGCTTCTGGGAAGCTTATCCGACTAATATCTGAAGAGGTCTAAGTTTTCTTAAGCATACAGAAATGAAAGTTTAATTCATACCTTACAAATGCAAGCAGATATTAGAAATTCTTTCCTGTTAGCTCTTCTGAATTAAAATTTGAACTTTTTAAACCATTTTATAGAATTATTTCAGTGGAAAAGAAATTTTACTGAAAAAAATTTCTGCACAAAACCTCAGCAGTAACATACACTTTGTATGTGTTGAGCCAGGAGCTACTTAAATTGGAATATCTATTGATTTCTTTTATTTAATAAACATAACTTGTTATATTTCCACCTAAAACCTCTGACCAATAACTCATAAATACCTTACTTTTAATCTGTCAATGAATATACTACTCATGAAAACAAAATACTAGTAGCACAATCTTCATGCAGGCAACATAAGAAACAAGACAGAACATCACAATCTGGCTAATTCAAAAGCAGCTGATCAAAGTCAGCTACATGTCTTAAAATTTTATGATTACTGTAAATGGACATTTCCAAAATTATTTCAATGTGAAAAACAGCAGCATATCTTGCTGTCATAAAAATACACAACAGCCAAGACAAAAAAAAAAAAGTCATTTGAGTTATGTTAATGGGATTGGGTAGCAGATCGTTTTGCCTCTAAATAGCCTCCTCCTTTGGATTCAGCAGGCTGGTAAACACCATAAACTGAGATTATGTACTAGCTGCTACCACTCTCTAAAAACATGGCTCTTTTAAACAGTCATGATAGTTTTCAAACTACGTGTTTTAGAAAGCTGAAAAGTTAAATTTGAATCAACCATTTAACTTGAAAATTGTAAAAAAGCAGATATAGTTAAATGGTTCAACCTCCAATGGCAGTGAGCTGTTTTGCAAGATCTGTTTCTTCATCACTGCAGTAGAAAAACAAAAATTGAAAGAAAAGGAGAAGTCTTGCTTACAGCTAATGATATTTAGGTGAAGTTAGAGATGTCCTTTTCCCCTAAATGACGTTTTTTCCAAGAAAAAAGCCTGCTTAGATTTTATTAACTGAAGAAAAACAAAGACATCGTAAGAGCACGTAGAGTGTTAAAGGATCAAAAGATTTGTTTCAAAACATTCCACCAAAACACTTCTGTTTCAAGGCTAGCTTTAGGCTCTGAAGTGTTAGAGAGCAGCAATCTTAATCCTACTCACCTGCTATATCCACTACAACGTGCAGGACATAAGAGTTAGTGCCATGGAAACACAATTCATGACAATATTAGAAAGCTAGAACTTTCCAAGAATGAAAATACAATGGGCCACATCCTTAAACTCTACTAATAAACTGGCATAACCTCGAACAGCAATTAGGTTCTCTAACTAATCTCTTGATTAGCTTACCTGTCCATACCACTATCCCAATCAGCAGAGCACAAAGGGAACAAAGCAGAATTTTGTCCTCCTCCTTTCTCAGACCTTAAGCTCCACAGAGCCACTCTCAGATTTGTCGTGAGAGGATGTGAATGTTCATGAATAAACTTCTTTTAATATGTGAATTGTAAACACGGAATACATATAAAACTATTAAACAGTTACAAACACATTAGAGTAACAGCATAGATAAGTAAGCATGCTTACCTCATGTGGATTGGTGTAGCCCAAAAGTAGATTTGCTGCTTTAATGTCACCATGAACATACTCATTTTCATGTATGTATTCCAAAGTATCCAACTAGGAAAGGATTTAGAACAGAAAAGAAAACATCATCATCTGTCCCTAACCCTATCACCAAATATTTCTCACTTATACAGTGAAATCAAGGGCTACACAGACTGAGCTGACAAATTAGTTTTGAGTTAGAGCCCAAGGACTGCCCACTCTGTCCACGGGGTCTGTTCCCACCAGGCACATAGCTGATGGCAAATCATAAACAAGCCATACTTTGCCACGAGTATCCCTGTGCAAGTACCTATGAGCACCAGCTTCTAAGCTCACAAAACAAGAATGAAACTAGTACTTTATAAACACTGGAGGAACTGTTGAGAACACCAAGCTCTTAAAATGAACATATTCAATCAGCCCTGAAGGTTTATAATATATTTGATCTTGCTAATTATGACATGACCTGCATTTCATGTCACAACCCCCCCATCACCATCCTTCTCCAGCACCTTACTGAGGTATGATAGCTCTAATTGTTACAAAAAACATGTTTGCACTTGGCAACTCATACAAAGGGCAATTATGCAATCTAATCCTGGCTTTTGGAGAGTACAGCGTTACAAGTTTGTCAATCATGCAACTACAAAAGCCCTTCACTTATTATTATTATTTAGATTAAAAGGATAATATGGAGATGTCCAGTTTAAACCTCCTGCTTCAAGCAGGACTAACGTAAGTTAGATCAGGTTGTACAAGAGAATGAATAGTCAAATTTTAAAAGTCCCAAAGGATGAACATTCCACAACCTCTGGGAAGCATGTTCCAGTGCTAAGACATTCTTTCTGCAAAAACGCAGAATATTCAGCCAGAGTTCCTCTTTTTGCAACTTATGACCATTGCCTCTACTCCATTTGCTGTGCACCTCTGCTCAGCAACAGCAGTTTTTCACAACGCAGATGATATTACAAAGGAACAGGCATAAAATCTTCAGTTAGTATGTGCCAGTCTACACACATTTGAAAACAAAACTGATATTTGCAGACTAGCCTAATCTTGGCCTGTACAGTCAGTGCGTTCAGCAAACACACTGAAAATTTTGCATTCAGGCATGCAATTGTGAACTTTGACAAATATGGATGTCTAATACAATACCCTTCAGACATTGGAAAAAAAAATCAATACATGTTAAAGCATATGAGAATAGGCTTACACATCTCAGTCTAGACATACATTTTGAAGTGCATGGTCTATGCTTTAACCTATTAGAAAAAATTTTGGTTTGAGCCCACCAACTTCCAGTCTGCAGGGGGTCTTGATTTTCAACTTAATTCTCATTTAAAAAAAAAAAAGAAAAAAGATGAAAAATAAGAAAATACATAGCATTTACACATTTAATTCTAAACTCAATAGCTACCTTTAGGAACTATATTAGAAAGATAATTTTCTAGTTGTATTCAACAAGTTCGAGACATAGCAATTTCCTCTCTGTGCACATACCATTCGTGCCCCAAGTTGCAGAACAGTCTCCTTCTTAAATCTGCTTCCACAGTCTTCAAAGATTCTTTGAAGGTCTTCCCCCAGTCGCTCCATGACCATGAATCTATAGCTACGAGGAAATATATAAAAGGGAGGAATCCTTTAAGACAAGACTGCAAGTTTGTGTCAGATGAAAGCATATATCTCCATTTTGCTGAAAATGGATCTTCAGTCAATTTGAGGCTTAATTACAATTCGTCTTAGTACCTTTTTCCCTTGTACTCAGCCAAGCCCGATCCCCAAAACACTGGAATTCCTAAACATCTTATTTTTTTGAGATTCATCCATCTTCTTACTGTAATAATAACAAAGAGATAACATTGGGCTAAAGGTAGCTAGAGAATTTCAGGTTTGGTGTGGGGTTTTGTTGTTGTTGTTTTGTTTTAGCTATCAAGCCAAGACTTTGAACAAAACAATGAAACAAATAGGACTTATTTGGCAGTTTGTGTAGCAAACAATTCAGACCATAACTTTACTGTGAAGTTCTCTACATTCTCCAAAACAAGAAGCAGTTTTTTGTTCTAGCAATGTGGTAGTTTGTTCCCTTAGAAGGCAGATAAGCAATTATCAATAGCTGAAGAAATAATTCCCTACTCTATTCAAAACAGAATGCTTCAAGCTATCAAAAGTGCTTATGTCTACCAGCAATCTAAGTCATCCAAAGTCTTCAGGACAGTTCCCATGAATAAATCACATCAATGCTTAAGTGTCTGCAGAATCAAGTGCCTTGATTACTACTAAATCCTCTGATGATTACACACACTCTTAGCTCTGCCCATGGAAATAGTTACTAGCAGAAATATGGTCACCAATTAGTCCACGTAGTACCTCTGTTCCAAGGCTGGCCTCTCTCTGGAGTCCATTCATTGTCGTGCACTCTGAAGTGTGCACATAATCAATTTGGCATGCTTCTGTTCTCCCTTCTGATCAGAAAGGACGAGGATGATATCCAAGTAAAGAAACCTATAGCAACCTAAAATTATTATAGCACCAACTAGGATTAGTTCAGTGTATATGAAATGAGTTGGCTATCAGGCCCTGAAGCAACAGTTGTTATCAGAAGTAGTTAAACCCAAATTTGTCCTTAAATCTATCTGAATCAGAACTTACTATGCTCTTGTTTTGCAGCCCTCTGGTAAAACTTCAGTTCAGAAAATAAGGGGCCATTTTCAAGATATTCCTATTGAGAAATAAACAAACTTAGTATCATACAATATATTGGAAACACAACAGTTTCTAAAGAAAAGTGTATAAAAAATTCAAAGAGGATGGAATCCTTTTTTTTCTTCCCCATGTCCCATATACCATGCCATCTGAAATGTAATTTTAGTAAGTAGCTAAAAAGAAAAGTTGTTTGGCAACACAGTTTCATAAACAACACAGATTCTTCCAGGAATTATTTAAGACACTATTTTCAGAAACATTGCAGATCAGGTATGTTTAAGTTCATAGTCTGATTTTCCTTACTAAACTGTTGAGGGCAGTAATCAAGGAAAGGAAAGAATCAAGTCAAGGAGATACTGTGTGTCAGGAAAATGCCAAATATATCCCCAAGCAGGGAAAGTCTATCAAGATACTAAAAAACAGGGAAAAAAAGCCACAAGCATGCAATATAGACCCAATGTCGAAAATAAGGATAGATAATTAAGAGAAAGAACTGCATACAAGTTAACAATTTAGAAATGAGATCTACACATTACCACTTTAATTACATGCACTGCATCATCTTCTACAGGAACATGAATTTGAGGGGAAGCTGCAAAATGAGAGAGAGATGAGGATCAAGCCATATGCAACAAAATATAATTGCAAACAAAGACCAAGCTAACATTGCATAAGGTGACCCAAAAAAAAAGATGCTTAACATTTTTCTGAATTACTGCTTTTAAAGGTCAGAGTTTTGCCAAGTTCAAAGAACAGCAAAATGAAAACAACACACACACACTCAAGTTTTAATCAACAAGTACAGAAGCAATTTTAACCCACATTTTCAGAACTCTATCCCTAATTAAGGAGTAAGCAGGATGTCCCCATTGCACGTTTGCACCACAATGAGGTATGCCATTATAACAGACTACGTTTAAGCCATTCCAGTCAATTGGATAACCTCTGTATTTGGTTGCTGTCAATCCACTGTCGTGACAAAGACACCACTTAAAAGTTATGACCTACATTATGCCTCTAGACAGGATTGTCTGCTTTCCTCTATTACAAATTAATTTGGCCCTAGAACATTGATTTCTATTCTGACATTATTTAGACACTGGCCTAAGTTAGGGATAGCACAGCCACACCTGCCAAAAGGGGAGATGAGGGATTGTGCCTCTTAGTGCAAGTAGATTTCAAAACAATAATTGACCACAGGTGCCAATTACAGCCCAGGAGACAGAACCTCTCTGCACAGACAATGCAATCCTATTTTCTTCTGACCCTGAGAGAACTATCAGCTTTCTCTGATACTACTGAAGCTACATGGAGCTACACTGGGATTAAAATTTAATGAGACTAAATCATCTTTTAGAATCATCACTGAAAAAAAACTAAAAAGAATACAGTTCCTAGGAAATAAGTGTCCCTTTTAAACTTCTTACAATGATCAAATACCAACAACAGTCCAGGTGTGAAACACTTCAACTATCAGCACACACAAAAATAGAATACTTTTATCCACATAATAAAAATCAAGTAAACTTGGATATAATCAAACCATTCAAGCTCACATTTTTTGATGGTCAGGGCATAAAAATATTTTTACAATGAACAGACTCCTTCAGCTGCCATCTTCCTTCAACTTTATTCAGCATCTGGCTTGAATCTGGCAGCATACACACCCCAAACACCAGCAGTGTCCCCACTGCCTTCTGCTTGGCACTTCCCCATGTGAATGCTTCTGTGCTAATAACACATTAAGATAAAATGAACATATCCTAAAACAGTAGCTCTAGAAGGTGTGAACTATCCATAGACTCAGAGAAGTAGCAGTCACATTCAGAATGCAATTTAAAACTGTCATACAACCAGGAAGGAAATTTTGTTAAACTTTGTTCTTACCGTATTCTTGTACTGAACTGGGGAATTAAGGCACAGGTGCCTAAGTCTTTATCTCTCTCCGCCACATGTAGACTATGTGTTAATAGCTGAAGACATTAATTTAAAAGGAACACATCCCATGTGTTTTCATTGTATTCACCAACATCACATTACCCAAACAGAATTAGATGTGCTCCCTTACTGACAGAGATCAGAAAAGGACTTGTGTATAAGAAAATGTATTTTAATACCAAGTTACTAAACAGAAGTTTGATAGGTATAGAGAAGTATCAAATTTGAATGTATTTGAAAGAGTCTGATCTAACTTCCCTGTAGACATCTTGACATTTTATAAAGAGAGGCCTCATTCATGGTAATCTGGAACAGACAGTAACAGCTGTCAGGGTAATGAAGAAGAGCAATTAACAGGAAGTAGCCCAGCAAAAGGGCCCAACCCCCATGGTTCTTACACCATGCCAGTGTGGATGCTTTTTGGAGTCACACTGAACATCCTGAAGAAAAATAAACCCAAATCTAACTGTAAATTGTTACAATGTGAGAAGAAAGAAGAGTCAGACAAAGCTCAACAAGATAAAGGAACAAATCTTTAGTAACATGACATTCAAATCTACAAAAGGAGAAATGGTATTATTGTTTTCACTGCACATACATGAAACAAGGCATAACATTCATAACGAATAACACTCTATACTTCTTATACACATAATGCTTAGACAATTAATCTCATACATACACATAAGCAGAAGTTGCACGCGTACCTTTAGCCGCAGCTCAGAAATAAGACAGACTATTTTTTGTCCATAAACAAACATAAATGGTTTTTAAAAAATTGTCTCATTACTATGTATAGTTACTTAACAGACTGGAAAGGCTCCCAAGGTTTAACAAACAGTCTGATTACATACCTCATAGACCACCACCACATACTCTCCTGCGAGTTTAGCTCATAGTTAATTACTGTATACTCGTAATTAGCCATGTGCTAGCCTCGTTCTGTGTGGTAGCACATGGCTATTTATAATATTACAATCAGTTAAATGCTAGACTGCAGGACAGTAAGCAGAGACCCTGCAGGAGAGCAATGCTGATAGGCAGGAGGTCTCTGATGGCATATAAGTACACACATAGAGTACCAGGAACACTATATGGCGAGATTATGTTTGCAAAGGATAGCTTAAAATAGCATAACAAGTGTAAGAGTTTACAGTTTGTGTTGCTTTTATCAACTAGAGATGCAGAGTATCCTTACATTTGGGGGGAGGGGTGTTGATGTATGCACACAATCAAAACCATTGTCTGCATAATTGTTAACTGGGAACACTGGCACAAGATGAAGCTGTGTAGGGGGCTGTGGCTGTTTCCATCTCATGCCAAGATGAGTCTCTCGAAACATTTGCAAAGGGCAAAGGGCACAGCTCTATTTTCCCTTCCTCCCCTTTATCCCACAATCGCAGCTACCATACCAGCAAACAGCGTACAAATTTAAAATGCGCTCTGAAATAAAGCAGAGCAGGAAGATTCACATTCTTTGCCATATTTTCCAACTGTTGTGCCTACACAACACAGCAAATAACTTACCTCAAACTACCCCATGTCCAGAATTCCCCAGTTTCACCCGGGCACAGCAGTTATGGCCTTATCATCCACTTTAATCGTGAATTTCATCAGTTTTGTTGCTGAGTGCCACAATCTTAATTAACGTAGCTTTCTAAATGTTAATACGACATGGTAACAAAAGAGTGTTTCTGGATGAACTGCGATTTCCTACAACCACACAGCGCAATTGCATGCAGCCTGACAAAGAAACGTGCCAATTCTATTTGCCAGTTCAAACGTGCTTGTTGTAGTTTTAGCAGTTAATTTGTGGCAGTCACATTTGGAATATGGTGAAATATTTTCAATGGCTCTCACAGAACCAGTTTTGTTGACAAAGTTTACGCAGTGGAAAAGAAAACAGCATTGATTTGGCGGTTTGAAAAAACATCCCTGCTCCTGTCCACAGCTGGTGTCTTTGCTACTGCTGGATATTTTGAGGATATATTTGTTTGGGAAACATTAATAAAATTATTTTCATAAGTTCTTGGGTTGCTAGTATTTTATTTTTGCTTTGTTTCATTGGTTAACTCATCCTGAAGAATGATATTGTCAGCTTAGTTTTTTGCAGAAATAAAAAGTAACCTCAAAAATACCATACTTTGAAGTTACAGGCTACCTATAAAAAAGCTGGAAAAATTCTGACCCCATTTAAGTCAAACCAAGAGCTGTTAAATTCAATGGCTGACAAACAGGAGGGAAGTGTTGCTCAGAGCATCTAACAATAAAAAAAAAACCAAAAACCAATTTAAGTCACAGGAATATAGTTACTAAAACCAAGTGTACGCCAATAAATAAAGAGTAGCAGCTGCTATTTAACACACAATTTCAAATATTTCCTACATACAGAGGGTAGTAAGGCAAATATTTAAAGGTGAACAAAGCACCTGCTTCCCCCTCCCACCCTTTGCAATATCCAATATTTTTCAAGAACTGAAATATTCAGTGCTCGAAGGGTGTTTACAGTCCATTTTTAATGTAGCCTAAGGAACACCTGCTTCTCTGCTCATATTGCTACTTCAAAGATGCATCAGCATTTCCTGGACAGACTCTTTTCTGAGCAGTGTTAATGAATAAGATTTTTCCTAGATTCTTCTTCTAGGTAGCTTTATGAATGAGGAGTTTTATTATACAAATTACATGTACATAGCCCTCTGTACCGTGCTTGTGAAACCATCTTCCACAAGACCTAACTAAACAGGTTTTGGTAGAAAACAGTGCTCAACTGCTAAACTGTTTTGCAGGTAACTGCAAATGCCTCCAAGTTAAGAACATTCAGTTCTGGTAGGAAATTTCACTATATTTCTTACTCATCTTTCTATGAAACCTTAATCTTGATTCACTAGAGCCAAAGTTTTGTATTCCACAGCAATGGAAGCCACTGTTTGACTTTCAAAGTTAATTACTCCAAGCTGGAATACGTATGACACATCCTTTAACCCCAGGCAGAAAAGCTATGCATGGTCTGCTCTTACAGCACTCTCAGATGGGAGTCCAGGCCTCTAATATTTAAAACTTGATGCACAAACTGTTTTCTGGCAAGATTCTGCTCCAGCCCATCTGCTAGTCTGACACGGTGCCCACTCAGAAGATACTATGCCAGTTTCAGTGGGGTACAGGTGCCAAAGACGGCTGAAGGGAGTGCCCTCCATAAGGCAACAGGTGCCTTATCATTCATCCAAAGCTCCTCCTGTTACAACATAACACTGCTCAGAAATACACACCCCACTAAAAAAAAAAAAATTAAAAAAAAAAATCAAACCTGATCTCTTGACCTTCTAGTCTTACTTAGCATGCCAGGATCTCAGTCCCCGGCCAGAAGTCTCACAGGGTGGACTAACGAAGAGCACAACAACAGCTCCCAAATCCAGGTCCACACACATGGAGAAAAAACAAACAAACAAAACATATTATGTGGTAGAACACTAAAGTGTAATAGTGATGATCTCTGTAGACTTTGGTATGAGTTATGCTTTCAAAGTTAAGACTTCTAGCCTACAGAGGACCAAAAAAAGAAGAAAGTGGGAAGATTCAAGAGGAAGCAGTCATTAGCAAGAACCAGTTGAGGTACGGAGTATTTCCTCTTTAACAGATGGTGCAGGCTGATCCTGTACCATGTGGTCAGCCTTAACTAACCACTGAGTAGCAAAATCAGGCTAAATTTATGATTCAGTTTGTCTACAGACAGGGTAAAAAATTAGGTAATCTGCTTGCTATATCTACATTTATACAGTTTAATATTAGTGACTAGATAAAAAGACTCTTTCTTGAAGTGGTGTTTCTCTGCTAACAAATTTATTTTCACACTAAGGTTCACACCTGCAGGTGCAATGAGACCTTTGCTGAAATGCATTTTAACATCTGAAGGTTAAGAAAAATCCATCCCTAACCAGTCGGTTACCTGCTAGTGCTTTTAATTACAGGGTTTTGCTATTAATATTCTTCTTTCATTGAGTCTACAGAAATCATGCTAAACGTATATCTTTTTGTATAATTTTTACTGCATTTTTAATTCGTTTGCTGCGCTACAGTAAATATTTTCAGTGAAGTTAATTTAAGCAACTGTTGAAGTATTTTGTTTCTCTAGAACCAATTCCTAAAATCAGCTTCCTAACGCAAACCAAGGAATGAACAGTGTGACAATGACAGAATGTGCTTCCATCAACGCTTCTCTTCCTCAACACATGTACACCTCATGTATAGCTCACAGCTATCCATGGAAATTACTTCTTCTGAAATAGAAACAAACTTTCTTTCACACCTCAGCCTGATTCCCAGAGCACCAGGCCTCAGAATAACAGCAGCAGAATGTACTACGGTCCAAGCTTAAAAGCAGAAAAGGCCACAACCACACTTCTTCCCTACCTCCACCAGCAGCAGAGCTCCCTGTGCTGCTAGTATTAAAAGAGAATACCCACCCATTTAATCACTGTTTACTGCTCAAGTAGATATTCTTTGTCTCTTCTTGGAAAATGGGGAGGAAAAAAAAGAAAAGGATAGTGTGCTGGCTATACTGGTGATGGATTAATTTGATTGTGACTTTATCGATACATACTTTGCTGAGCTTCCCATATTGTAACAACACATGAAAAAATAGCAGTCAAACAGCAACATATAAACACCTGCTGCAAAGCCAGCTACAAAAAATGGTTTCAAAACTCTTAATTTTCACCCATCACTTACAAAGTTTCATTACAATATACACACATAATACAATTAAAATACATTTACAGTGTAATAAGTACTATTATAAAAGACACCATCTAACAAACATATATGTATCTAGAAATAAAAATAATATTTTGCAGAACCATCAGTTTCCATGAGAAAGAAGCCTGCAAGCAGATAGTGCTATGTACAGCAGATTTCACTGTGACAGTGGAATCTTAACAAAACATTGTGTGACCTTTCTGCATTTAAATTTTCAGTCCAAATTGTGTATTAATAGAGTGCTTGCAGCAGGACTAGAGAATGATTTATATAAAGACTGGTGTTAATTACTGACTGTGATCAGGAAGATAAATGAGAGAATGTAAGGCTCTCAGTAGTACCCTCCTCAACTCTTGCTTAATTTTCCAACGTACTGCCACTGTTCTCCACAGGGCTACAAACTAGCTGTGAGACCACCAACACATCATATTCTTCCCCAGTTGCTCTCCATTCTGCTCCCCCTTATCAAAGGGATAACAGTTCTGTCTGAGGTGCCTGACAGCAAATCAGCACCAGTAACAGAAATAAAATAAAACTTCTAACATACAATGGCATAGTTAATTCCTGCTTATGATCCATATCGCTCTTGCTACAACAAAAGCAGTGCTTGAAAGAACATCTCTAGATGGATTCTATTGCTTCTGGCAGCAGAGGAAGCTCTCCTCTTCAGAAGCACTGGGAGGAATCAGTATTTGTAAGCCTACTGCTGCTGGATTTGCTCTGGTGGAGTGAAAATGCAAAGGGTATCCAAGGGAAGGAATGAGCCAACAAAGAAAGAGACAAGATGGCACAGATGGGAAAGAGAAAGAATAATCAGAAAACCAGGGAAAAATATTTGTGAGACAGAGCAAAACTTGTAGATAGTGGTAACTTTCATGTACATAATTAGAAGTTTAGAATCCCTGCACCTGAAGAGACTATTTGCATCCTAGGGCTCAGGGTCAGTAAATGGCTTTCAGCAGCTTTGATTCAGTGAACAGAACCTTCCACGGAATGCATCCCTTGTAAACATATTTTGCAGAGATACCGTAAAATTTCTCAAGAACATTGTTATAGATTAATGGAGTATGGAGTACCCTTAATGGGAAATTAAGCTATAACAATGCACATCAAAATCTTTACACCGCTACTGTAAAAATACTTATTAAAAGATATAGCTGGCAAAGTTAACCTTTACTTTTATAAAAGGTCTGTGCTGTTCCTATCTGGTAGGCAGTCGAATCTGTCTCTACTCTCCTGTCTTGCCCCCCTCTCCACAGCTCTTTCGGGGTTAGCTTCTCACCGAAAGTTTAGTGGTCCTCTCACATATTGCTGTATATGCACTGAAAACTAGTCTGAACAGCACAGAAAAAGGTGCCTCTCAGCACCAAGCATCCATATCTTACTCAAAGATTCATCTTCTATTTCACTCCCCTTGACTCTCAAAGACAGCTAAACTCTTTTATAGGATCAAGCCCAAAAAAGCTAGTGAATGGTATACTTTACATATAAACATGTATCAGAGATAAAGAGGTGGACTAAACAAGAAAGCTTCAGACAGCGTCAGTACTTGGGAATAAATCTTGCCTGTTTCCTCTTTTAATTGTAGGGTGAGCTACAAGGGGAATTAAGCCTTCAGTTCAGTGCTGCATGCAACATTCACTACCCCTTCTGAAAGAAGGGATTAAATGAATACAAATACCATTATAAAAGTAGCAGCTGTATTTCTTCAGTCATGCTGTCACTGACGAAAAAACACAGAATAGTAATACCAAGGGTCCCAGATTGTATTCTCATTCTCAACTAATCCACTGACTGCTTTCCACCTCGGTTCAGTGGGAGCCAAACTGCAACAAACACCACAATATATGAAATCACCTCAGTGGTCTGTGTGATCAGGCAGAAAACTAATCAAATCTGCATGAAATGGACTGAATCCCATGTGCTATACCACCCACAAGGTCCAGTGTGATTTGACTGCAACAGAAAATGACAGAGCTATATTCCCAGTGATTCAGAAACACAACGTTTTTTTGTCTTACACATGGAGAGCTACACCCACTACAACCTTGCTTTCTGTACTGCATCCCCAGTTCCTTTAGTCCCTTCTCTCTGTGGGAGCCCTCTGCAAGTTTCTGTTTTCCTTTCCTTTATCCTCAAATGGAAATATCCAGAGACACCTTAACTTCTTAGCTCATGCTAAGGTCTATTTTCTTACAGTAACATCTCGTATACGCTCTATGCACGGCATCTTTCAAATGTAACCAACTGATGTTTCAAAGAAGGTCAGAAGCTATCAGATATATCAAAAAGAGAAAGAATATAAACATTCTAAAAGCGCACGAGCCTTTGACTCCTCTGTAACTGCAGTTAAAGCCCCTATCACCCTCACCGGTTCAATCTGCACAGCCATTAGCTGTATGTGAACTATATGAATTCCAGAGGAAACCAAACCAGAAATTCCACTACAGGAACCCACCAGATGCACTCCAACTACTAACAGCATCATAAGGATCCCAAACAGTTCCTTCAGACAGCCTCAAACTACACACTTGGTGAGGGAATTCAGTGCAGCAGCCCACACCAAATCTAGCCCAAAGTAAAACAAATCTTAACTTAAATAAAGGGTAGATGTAGGGCCATACACACCAACAGTTGCCATTTAGTCATTCACTTCTGTTACACCAAACTACTTGCAAATATACACAGCCTTAGTTTTCTCCAGATTTTTCAGTGACTGCATTTACTTTGCAGAAAAGCAGAAGCGATGGCATTTAGGTTGTTACTGAAATCTTTTGCTTCATTTACACAGGCATTCAGTGGAACAAAGTGCCAGCTTACGCCTTTTTTTCCCCCCCTGGAAAGTTCCTCCACTCAAACCTGAAGTCTAGATGCAACTTCAGTCCAGATGCACAAGTAAAATTGTCCACCCTCCTGTAGTTTATAGCCACACATTAATAGCTGGAAGAACAGTACAACTGGGCAACCACTACAGAAGCAACATCTGACCACATACGGGACTATCACACCATGAAATAAAATATGAGTCTTCAGTTGCCATTCAGTTCTTTGTGATTAACCATAATGGACATGAGGAGGAAAAAAAAGAGGGAGAAGAAGAACACTGCAGTACAACATAAAATGTTCCTGAACAGCTGAAAGCAGACAAGCACCATGAGATAGCCAGACAGACGTAACAAAGATCACAGTAAACCTGTCACCAAGAGACCAGTGGCACACGAGTGCTACATTTACATCCGCAAATACGAGAAGAGCAAACATGCTAACCTTTCAATACAAAATGCACACTTTTTCTCTCTACAGTACATGCCTGATGCTGCAATTTGACACTGATGGACAACTCCTTCACCTCCATGAAACCACACTGAATCTAGCACAGTCCTGCATATTTGAAAGGAGTTACTAAAGACAAAAGAATTGAAAAGGCATAAGACATATGATGCCTGTTCTAGTGAAAACTCATCTCATTATAAAAATCTGGAAATCACACTAAGTGGAAAGCTCATGCTGCGTAACAGTGTATTAACAGATTCTTTTCCGACAAATCACTCAATATGAAGGAAATATCATTAAGAGATCAATTGAAAAAACCAAGAGTGGGAAACAATCAAAACTGTATTTCCCATGACAGGAACAAGCAAAAAGGAAAAGCTTAATAAAGGAAGGTATAGCTGATTTATGCGTAAAAGGAGGTCAATGCAGGTATAGGAGTGACTTGCTTATCAAGTTTTAAACATTCATACTCCAAATAGAAAGTTACCATACCTCTAACTTCAAAAGATCATGTTTGGCTCCACAGATGATGTACTCAACTGCTTCTAGATAATTCTTTACTGCTGTCTTAATACAAGCTCAATTTAGTCCCTAACAGTCACTGTGGAATAGTTTGCCTGTATATGTTTGCCATGAAAACAAACCAAATTCTTTGCATGAAAAACAAACAAACCAACCAAACTCATAATATTGCCTTGAAAAAAAGGATTTGCTCTTTCATAGAGACCAGCAATAGTAACATACATTATACCCCCTCCAGTGACCCAGAATGCTTTACAAACTCCTTTTTCAGAGCCATTAATTCCTTATAAAACACAGACTGAGTAAAATGCAGCAGCTTCTTCTAAAGAAAATACAGAAACATATCTAGGCGGGAGAAATAAAGAACAGCATTTCCACCTCTGGTGAAAGGTTTTAATTCAGAAGCAACACACAGCTAACTGTCATTACCGCTATGTTTCCTGGATGAAAACTGATTTAGCCTTGGCCAGAAGATAATATTTCCAATAACCGGAAACCTGAAGAGCGCTACAGAGCATAAGGCTGGCATAAGTCCAAGGCAGCGGCTAACGAAAGCATCGCCATTAATTTGAAGAGCATCGCCCGGCAATGCTCTTCGATAGTCTTTAACAGGAGCAACACCTTGCCAACCCCACCCAAGCTTCATAGAAAAGCGCACTAGGAGCCAGCAAATTAGGCTGGACAGCCCATGGAGAACAAGCTACACCATCAGGAACGTTTCTGAAGAACAAGGACACCACAAACGTCAGAAAACCACACTTCAACACAGATGACCGCCAGCACATAAACAACAGTAACTTTTTTAACCCATTCTGTCTTATGTCAGAAAGTTACAAAGAAATTTACAAGTCACCCTTCTAATCACCACCAGTATTTTACCTAAATAGATTAAGCCAAATCCTCCCTGGCCGATCTGGCTGCCCAGCCTCCAGACTTTTCCTTCGGTGTCTTTCAGGATCATGTCTCTTGGGAGAGGAACTGGCAGCTTGCCTCTGCCACGATCCTTAGGGGGCATCGCACCTTTGAGAGGGGGTGGGGAACGAAAGAAAAAGTTGACTTTTGTCAGAAGAAACAATATCCCTCGATGTCCTTTGCCCAACAGGCACCCAGCAGGGGCCCAGCTCTCCACGGCCTCCCCCAGCGATCCCCCTCAGGGCAACGGCCGGGCGGCTCTCCCCCACCCCAGGGCCAAAGGGCCCTTCAGCTCAGCGGCAGGCCGGGCCGCCTCAGCCGCAGCAGCCTCCCCTCCAACGGCGACAGTGAGAAGCCCGCCCTCGGCCCCACCGCCTGCTCCCACACACCCAACCTCCGCAGGGCCCCCGTGGCCTCCCCCCGGCAACGGCTACAAACTTCGCAGCCGGGAACTTCCCGCAGGCCAGGCCGAAGCGTCGAGCGCCCTCCCGCAGCAGGAAGAGGAGGAGGCGAGCCGCCGTCTTCCCGCGGGAACCCCCGAGGAGGCGGGGGGGTGGAAGAGCGGTGCCAGCCCCGGCCGGGACGCCTCCCTGCCCGCCCCGCTTCCCTTCGGGAGGCGGGGCGGAGTCGGTGTCGCGCGCCTCCCTTAGGCGCGCGGGGTTTCCCGCCTCCCGTCAGCCGCTCGCGCAGCGCTCCCTCCTGAGGCGCTGGCACTTCGCTTCAGGGGGAAACGGAGGAGTCAGAGAGGGTAGCTGGCCTCCAGTCGCTTCGGCTCTCCTTCTTTTTAAGCTACGCTTCGCAAGTGAGGAATTTACTTTTTCGTTTTCCTCTTAAAGTGCTGTGGTGCATACAGAAGTAATTGATCAGACCATTCCCTGCCCAAGGTTAAAAAAAATATAAAAAAATCAGCTCACAGGGATTTCAGTGTGCAGGAAGGACTTCGGGCACAGTAATGAAGTCACAGAGCTATTGTGGTGCCACTTTGCAGTCAGGCCGCTTAATTTTTTACCTCAGGATCTTCCTGACATCGGTCAAGGACCACTTCTACACACAGAAACTTACCCAAAACCAGCATGCAACACCTCCCGCGTTCACCCTGGACAAGATGACAGAGGTTCTGCTGCCCAGAGTGCTGGGAGCCATCAGCAGCCCCACAGCACAGTGGGAAGAGGCCATGGACACCTCACAGGCTGGTCAGCCGTTGCTCCAGGCAGGTACAGAGGATGGATGCAGCTGACCTGGGAGTCAATCAGCCTCGTCACCACCATCAGCTTGTGAGTTAGTAATAAAGGGCACAATGAGTTGTGGTGATGGGTTTTTTTTTAACTCCAAGATCACAGGGCATACATCTGATCACAAGCCACCATTTTGTGCGAGCTTTGCTTTATTAATAGGTTCCACCCAGCCAGCACACTACACTTACTTAGAGCTCGCTGGAGATGACCACATCTTCCAAGGAAGAAGTCCTTTTACCAAAAAAAATTCAAGAAAAATCAAAATCCAGAACATCTTCAGCAACCACATGATTTGCAAGTGAACTTAAGAGTAGTAACACTGATTATGACTGCAAAGTGTATATTGCCATCAGTAGAGTCAGCCTTAAAATAACAGCCCTTTCTGCTTCATCAGTCTTGCAGGCTTTGCAATTTTACCAATGCTGAAAGGACCAGCTAAAGAATTGCCAGTAGAAAGCTCAGCCATAAAGCAAACAAATTCAAGATTGCTATAAAGCATTTCCTGGGTTTCTCCCCTTTGCAACAGCTGTCACAACAGGCTGTAGGAGGGTGGTGGTTGGGTTAGTTGGTTTGTTTTTTCAAAAAAACCCAAACAAAACCACAGTGCTGCATCAAAGAAACCATTACCACTCACTGGAGAGAGTGGTAACACCTTTATTCACAGAGACCATTTGCAGAATGTTCTCAGGATATCTGTCACTTGGGATGAGATCCACCATTCTGTCCTGGGTGAAGGGTTTTCTCGGAAAAAAATTGTCTTCAAGTAGTTGCCTAGGAATCAGAGAACCAGCCTCTATTGAAAGGGAAAGCTGTTTTGCACAACTGTAACAAAGAGGTATTCACATGATTAAACTGAAACGAAAGTAGGTATTAAGAGAGCTTGCTGCTTCTGAGCTATCTTTCCCTGCCTCCAGAAGTACATCAGGATAAGAAAGTGAAACAAATCGGATGAGGTTTGCATCTGTCTTCTAGACATTTAGCAGATGTCAGTGATAGTATTATTTTGCTGACAGATATCTACATTTTTAATATAGTTTAAGGCTTTTTTTTAGTAGAAACAGGAGAACATCCCATAACAAGTTAAAACACTCAAAATTTGTAGAAATTAAGTGGAGAAAAACCAGACTAATTAATAAATAGAAAGATACATTATTCTAAGGAAACTAAACTGATTAGATATTCCTATTTTTAAGGTACAGAAGAACTGGAATTGTTTTCCCTTTTCTTCCCACAAAACCATTGAAAATAACATCAAGAAGCTAGTGGAATAGACTGATTCAATGAAAGGCTGGGGTTCCATGCAAAGCTTTACAGTTCAGAAATATAAGTTGTTTTGAGCTTATTTAATAGTTTTTGTTCATAAGCGAGGATAAGGTCACAAAAAGAAAACAAGTTCTGAGGAATAATGAAGTCATCAGAAAAGGCTATTTTTAAAATAGTTATTATAAGCTAATAGCAAAACTGAGTAGAAATAGATACACAAGGGTCTATTTCATTGTTAATGACTACAGTAGCATAATGCAATCTGTTACTGTTTTTGAAAGCTTAAGTCAGGCTACATAACATCCCTTTGACACATGCAACAGTGATACCTACATAGGAAGATAAAGTTTAAGGTCTTTAGTTTTTAAAAGAAAGTTTCATTGTATTACTAAAAGAAAAGAAATTGCAAGTTCAGAGCTTCAACTCTATCCAAACACAAGATTATCTGAAGCCTTAGCAATCTTTAATATCATCATATAATATAAAACATCATTACATGGTATAAAAAGATTTAAGATATATACCCTATAAGTCACAGAAAAGAGTTATGAGTTAGTTTAGGATTTTTTTTTGAGGAAAGAACAGATATAAGATTAGAGATTTTAAAGTCTTTACCATTTGGTACAAGAGTTTAAAAACCCTCAAAGACAAATACACAGGAATGTAATAGAGAAGAATAATATCACTCAAACAAAAAAAAATAAAAGAGAAGCTCCCTACAGGTACCAGGCTACTGCTGTATAAGTTTTTTGTCACTTAAATCCAGAACTGTATTAAAAAACAACCATAACTAATAGGCCCACAAAAAAAAAAAGTAGGCAAAACTCACTAGTAAATTTTTCATAAAATTTTGGCCTATACAAGGCAACAAAAAAAAAATTAACCCATATATCTTTTTAAAAACCAGCAAAGATCAAAGACTTTACCTGAGAAAAGCTCTGATCAAATTAAAACTTGTTACTAGGCCCTTTTCACCCTATAAATAGCACATCGCTGTGTTTTGTGGGTGGGACTAAGAATCCCTCTTTTCCTGTTGGGCTGAACTGGAGACAGAGCTTTTTTTTTTCTTTCCCTGCTTATCATCAGCCAATTAGCAACCCTCCCAAGAAACATGAGCTTCATTTAGTCAGGTTAAAGCCCCCATTGCCTCTTCACAGGTGCTTCAAATTAGCAGTTTGGGGATGTGATGTAAAGGGAATGAATTGCCAAAATAATTATGGATGCGAGGGTGGGTTTTTTGTTTGATAATTTTTTTTCAGGAAAGCCTAATTATGATGGAAGCAATTTCCCTTCAAGATGATATAGCCAGCATTACTGCCAAATTCAGGAATCCTTATAGGAGAAAGGTGTGTATGCTAATAAGAGTAAAAATATACAAATCCTGCCAGCATACAACTGAAAATACTACCAATTTACTGTTATTTCACTTCCTAATGGCACATAGCTGCAGACAGCTGAGGGCCATAGGCCCTTCTCATGAAGAATCTATCCCTCATGCAGCTCAGGTGGGCATTTTCTTGTTACTCAGAATTATATATTGGAAGTCGTGGTTGAGACTCTGGTTAGGTGTTTGTTTTAGTGCTCCTGATATCTTCAGGGTTTTTTTTTAATTTGTTTTGCTTGGTATATGCTTACTGATACATGAGGCAATATGAGCTTTTCTGCAGAGTTGGTACAGGTAAGGTTGTTACTGTATTACTAAAAAAGAAAGTGGAGATGCTATGCATTTTAAGTTATTCTGTGATTATTGCTAATAGCCTGGCCTGGCCCTTCTATAAGGTAAATGTAGTGGTCTAGTTTTGGGATGAGGATATGAGTATAGGTCATTTTACATAGTGGAACAAAGTTATATACTCAAGTAACTTTTGAATGTATGGTTCTACTATTTAGCTATGTATTCAGGTGTTTGGTCCTATTTAATATCTAGCCTTTTGGATTTGAGGGTGTCCAAGAAGCAATTGGAAATTTAGAAGTAAGCCTATAAGGTCCAAACCTTGGAAGTTTTATCCTGATCTGTGGCTCAGAAGCAGTACCCTACTTCTAATATGTTTTTCCAGAATAAGTTCTAGAGGATGACAAAAAGTTATGCTGTGTTATCATGGGTTGCGTTTAAAAAGTGTGGTGAGATTCACAGGGAGTGCTCTTTGTTAAGAATTTAATAATATAGCAAGCTATTTTTATCTCTGTGCTGAGGCTGTGTTGGTTTCTGTCTTTGTTTTAAAACCCTGTACATTAAATATATGGTCCATTTTCTGTTTATTTCTATCCTTTTTTTCTTTTCCTTGCTCAAACCTAAGCTTGAATATAAAAGATTTCAGTCAATTATATGTTACCTTGCAGTATCATATACACAAAGCCCCTTAAATTTGCTACAGTAGGTGAGCAACTTGTAGCTTCTCTCACTGTTGCATTGTGATGCTTTTGTGGTATTTAACACTGACATTTTAGCACTTACAGGTTTAATTCCCCCCCTCCGCTCCAGATCTCCCTGTTGCTTAAAATATCACAGCTAAATTTACACTAGAGATGTAACATCTCTGTATTAAGACCATTGACAAGGCATCAAGTTTCAAACTGCTTCCCAGTTTCTGCTGAGAAATCATTTGTGTTCGTGCATCTGTGAGAGTCCCATGCACTTGCTGTGCTTATTCAGTTGTTGCTGTGCTTGCTGCCAGTTTCTTAGAACTTTTAAAGTAATTACTTTTTGCAGTATCAAGGGATCTCCAACATCCAGGGGGCATGTTGCTCAACTTAGTCATTGTCTAGGTGCATTGACACCCATTTTAAAGACTCTTGACTCTATTTTGTGTGACTGGCCCCATGATTGAGATCACATAATTACAATAATTAGGAAGCTCACCTCAGGATATTATCAGAGCAACCCACCCAAACCTAAGTCCATATGGTTTGAAATAGCTAATGAGTCAGTTAATGTGCTATGTCCAGGAGTAATGGACACTCAATATGGATGGCATGAAGACATAATTTACCAACTTCCTGACTGATTAAGGTTTCCCATGTAGACAGTTCTTGTATTTTGCA
Source organism: Grus americana (assembly GCF_028858705.1). NCBI lineage: Eukaryota > Metazoa > Chordata > Aves > Gruiformes > Gruidae > Grus > Grus americana. The sequence goes on from NC_072854.1 coordinate 123,465,740, forward strand.
TCTCACAATAAGTTCAAAGTATTAAAGGCTTTCATGTGTTAAACAGAGCAGAAGAAAACAGCTGAGACTTTTAAGATAGGCAAGAAATTAGGCTTCTCTTTAAAGAATAAAAAAAATTAAGCTCCCAGAACTTTCATCTTCAATGCTGTGAAACAAATTATTTGAAAAGCTCTATTGAAGTACTGGAGATGACAATGGCAATAGGTGACATTTACTTTAATGCCAAGCAGCCTGAATGAATGACTTCCACACTGTCCTTTGACCAGAAAAGAAATTCCTTCTATAGGCACTGCCTTAGCCTCTGTAATTTGCCTACTCAGTCTCCCTTTAACACTTGCCTTGCTACTGATACAAGAGAAATGTGTAACTCGTTCTACATCCTGAACTAACCAGAATAGAGGATTAATACAAAGACGTCAAACCTTCTGGCAACAAAAACACCAAAAGTGCTGAAACAGGGAAGAAGTGATGTCTGGTTTTTGAATGAGCTACAGAATCTGTCTGTCCAGTTGGGGTCAGGATTCCTCTCCCCAAGTCTGTTTCTGCTGTCGTGTTATTTTAATGGCTGTTGGGATGAGATGTTACTCCTGGTTCCTGTCACTATAACTGAAAAGACAGTCAGCCCCTGGGTGTGTTCCTTATCTTTTTCTTGTATGTCAAAGCTTTTACTGCTCATACCTTTAGAAAGCAATTATTTATGAGCATTGAAGAAAAAGTGTTTTCTTAGCCATGTTTATTTATTTTCAGAAATGTGCAAAGAGATAATGTAAGTTTATTGGTGTTGTGGGAATGGATTGTATTTGCAGGGAGAGCAGAATATCTAGTGGTTAGAGCAAAGAAAGGGATCAGGAATGATTTTCCTTATGGGAGTAATTCCAGGAATCCTAATCCTGACTCTGCTACTGACTGACCTTATACAAATAATTTCAGATCTGTTTCATTTCATCCGTCTGAAGTAGTCCAGGTGGCTTGTTTTAAGGCACTGAAATTCTCAGGTGAGAGTTACAGTGTATGTATTATTGCCATGGCTATTATCTGATGGTGAACATTAGCCCTACCTTATCATGGGATGTGTGATGCGTTAGGACTGGTTTCCTGTATAGGCAGCTTGAATGTATGTTGTTGTTTCTGTCATTTTCAAGTGCTTTTTTTATTGGAGCTTCTCCCCTCCAAAACCAAACACATATGGAGCACATAAAATTTGCACAAAGTTAAAGCTGTCACAGCCTTGCAAAGAAAATAAGTATGTTTGCCTCCACTGGTATTCTTGTGCATGTTGCCCTAGGCATGCAAGTAAAGATACACTGCACCAGCAAGCAGAAGGAAGGTTGCTAAGCTTTCCAGGGTGGTTATTTCTTAGACACTAGGCCTTATCAAAGGATATCTAGGAATGGAAATGAAGAAAAAGTAGGAATATTAGCAGTAGCACACCAGTGTTCTTGGTCTATGGGAAGCAGTGACTTGTTTTCTACACAACAGTGTATGTGGAAAGGTTTAGAGAAACAAGGAGGAATTTGGCAAAGCGCTCAGGGAGAAGGTACATGTACTCATTTAAATCTTTCCACTTTTGAAATTATTCACATAAAGTTGTTTGAGAAGGGAAACTCATCTGTCATAGCATTCATTATTCACATATCAATGCTACTTTTTATATATAAACTTAATTATGATGATAGTATATATTAAATATGACTCATTTTACTGCAAGATTGATTTTTTTTCCTGACCTCAGAATAAATATTGATCTTCATGATCTTTAAATGTAGTGCAAAGGTCATTATATTAATGGCATATTAATAGAAAGTAGCCCTGACCATGCAATATTAATATATTTGCATTGTTATTTCTCAGTTCCCATCTAGAAGGAAAGAGGGAGGGTGCTAATGCCTTCTTTCCCAGGAGAAATCAGGAAGCAGTTGATTTTAGTGACTGTTAAGACTGCTTTCAATTTGTTGTTGTGCTTTGATTTTTTCATTAAAAACAGTGGTGAAGTGTCAAATAGATTGTATAATCTAGTAAGATAGCAATGTGTTGCTTTTTCAGCATGCCCAGGAAAGCAAGGTGCTGTCCTCACCTGATAGTGCTCCACTACCCATTGCCACACAGTCAATTCTGTGAGCAGAACCATAGTTGTGAAATGAGACTGGGATAATTTGATGGTTTTTGGATTCAGCATCTGGGGCTCTGATTTCTCCAATAATCATGCTAGTAATTTCCTTAACAGATTATTTTTAAAAGCAGTTAGCTCATTCAAGTGAGGCTTTGCCTTCCTTGTGTGACTTTTTTTGCTTCTTTTTTGCACTTTTAGTGACTCTTGAAAATCCAGGCTTAGAACTGCTGTTCTAATGGTTGGCTGAACCAAGACAGATCTGTTGGTTTTAAATATTCCTCATAGAGGATATTTCTATAAAGTCTGCTCTATAAAGAGCAGGGATAAGAGATCATGCATTGAAATAACCTTTAAATAATACTGTACGGTTTCTAGATGTCCTGAGAAAACAGTGCTTACTTAAAGGAGGAATACTTGTATGCCTTTTATAAACACTGTTTTATGAGTGGTCTTTCTGTTTAATACATGTTTTGAGTGTTTTGTGTCAGGTGACATAAGTCAAGAGGGAAGATGACAAGTTTCATTCTGTAGTTTACAGGCAGTAAGGAAAATAAATGTGTCTAGTATGACATATTGCCATACAGAAAATACTTACAATTAAGAAAGGAAAGGGATTTGAGCAACTAAAAACTGGTAGCCTGACTTCAACAGTTTGTAGCTTTAGAACTAATTGTGAAAGAAAGAATAATAAGAGTCCACGATGATAAATGGAAAATGCAATAAAATGCAGTATTGTTTTGCATCAGGTCAAACTAAGTTGGTATCTATCTTTGCTAAGATAACTGACTTGCTAGACAAGAGAAGTGTGATACAACAAATTCATTTGGACTTCAGCAAGGCATTTAATACAGAATTAATTAAGCTGGAGACTGTGAGACTAAGTGCAAAAAGTGTAAAACAGTGGAGCAATGGGCAAGGAGTAACAAATTGAAAGGGGAAATGGCAAAGAGCTAACTAGTTTCCTAAGGATCTACTTCAGGACCTGGTCAATTCAGTATTACTAATTGCATGAGTAGCAACAACAAAATAGAAATGTCCTTATACAGTTTGCTGATGAATGTTATCTCTAAAACGATGCAGACAGAGAGCAATGATCATATTCAGTTCTGCTGTGGAAAGCAGAGTTAGATCATGACTGTGAAATGAGTCAGATGAAGACCTCTTCTGCTAGAAAGAGGTCGTCTTGTAAGAAGCAGATTTGAAAAGAAGTTGTGGAGAAATTTTTTTCAGATGTTAGGTGTGTTGAGGAGTAGCAACACATAAACTCCTTTGCATAAACAATAAGTGGTAGGGAATTAGTTAACTTGATAGATTAATTAGGAGCTGGGTGGAGGACAAAAAGGGGGTATTTGTTTTGTACCTTGAGAAATATCATCAGAAATACCATGAAAGGTAATAGGCTGAAAGTAATATAATGTGAATTATTTTAGGATATGCAGAGCTAGATTTTTGGAATCAACCTATCCTTCTCTTTAGTTCATGATGTGAAGACCTATTACTTGAGTATACTTTTATCCCTTTCACAGGAAAAAAGGAAGAACTGCTGAGTTTTGAGATAATTTTGTTTTATTCTTATGGGTTTTCCTACAAAAAGGAGAGATTTCAGCCCGTTTAAGCACCATTATTATTTTGATTCTTCCGAAGTATAGTGATACAATAATGTTTGTGCACTATTCAAGTAAATTAAGACAATAGTATTTTAGTAATATTTCAGTAGCATCCTCGGCTCAGTTTGTCCCAGAAGTTTTCAAGGAAAAATCAGGCCTGTTTACTTGTTGACTTAGTATTTTGATGAAAATGTAACTTTTTGCATTTTTTTGTGACTTTAAAAATTAGTAACTATGCTTATATATTAGGGATATCAACAGAAACAGGTCATGTATATTACTGTGTACATAATACACTGCATATGGTAGTGTTGATTTGCTTGTTTGTATGTCTGTCTGCTCTTTGTGTATCTGCTTCTGTGTGTGATATTTTATTGGAGCACATATGATTTGAAGAAGCTGATTGCCTGCTGTGGTATTTATCCTATATAAATTCTACATTAAATGACAAATTTTAGACCCATCAGAGACAGAAGACTAAGTCCATCCATTGAATTCCTATTTGTATTATTACTTTCTAATGAATTCTGTACTACAGCAGGTGTCAAATCATATCTGTTGTTTTGCAATCGAGTATGAATAGAAGATGTATTGCTATTGCAAATGAATCTAATATGAATCTAATGAGCAGTAATGAGCAACTGTTTTGTCATTATTGAGGCAACCACTGTGATGCTAATAAACTCTCATTTCTGCTCTTTAGAAAAAAGCACTGACCAGGATTTATAACATGGCCTTAATGTCCCAAAAGCCTGAGGCAAAAGAGAAAAGTGGAACCCCTAAACTGAGCATAATTTAGTCATTTTCTGTGTGGCAGTCCTCTTATTTTCTCTTATTAAACTAAACCTGGTTTAAGTCTTTCAAGCTTTCTCACATTGAAAGGAAAAAGATGAAGAATGAGTGTCTATTAAAGGAACATAAAGTTAAGATGATGGGCATTCTGCCTTAATTTTCTTTAATGTAAGTACACTAATTCCATACTTCTACACTTGACAGTGCTTTTGTAATAATAAAAGCAACTATGTGCAACTGTTCTAAAAGCAGTCTCTTTAAAAGTAACAGGCCATTAAATCAATACAGAACTATAATATATTTTGGAGAAGTATCACAACTGTCTCTTAATTGAAACTTCTTTTTTTAATTTATTTTTGTTTGTGGATCATAAGACTGCTGAATAAACAAAGATACCTTTGACACAAAATATTGATAGCTTACGATGTAACTGGTATGTAAACGAGTTCTGACTCCTGTGTGGCTCTGCCTTTTCCAAGTATAAATAATACATAGAATGATACATAAAGCTGTGTAAAAGGGACAGCTGGGTACATGGTACTTACAAGTGGAGCACAGGAAAACCAGTCGGCACTGCTTTTCTAAAAGCTAAGTACTATACTTCCATCAAAAAATAATGCTTCTGTGTATATAGTCTTCATGGACTCATCTCTCTGTGCAATAAAGCTAGATGCACTGTAGAGATTCATTTCAGTATTTCATTTGGAGGTTTGAACTATTCTGTGTAGGGTACAGCTGTTTGTTTTACTACAGTACACTCCATACTTGCTTTAACTGCTGAATTGAGATTATATTGCCAATATTTAAGGTATTATATAGACACAGCAGTGAAACTGTGAATTTGTGAGCAAGCCAGGGGATGGGCATTAGGACAAATTACAACAGTCGTGTCTCAAAGTTGCAAATAGGGTGTCAAAGGTTGTATGAAAGCAATAAACTGTTCCTTCCATGCTGGGGCATTAAAAGGACTTCTGGCCTGCTGAGCGGTAGCTTGTAATAGTTCTCATTTACTGACATTTCAATTTCATCTTGACACCTAAGATGAGAAGGGAGCCGGAAGTCAGGATGCTACTGGCTTTCTATCAGTTGCTCTGCCAATGCTGTGTTGTTAACTGTTAGGCCATTACATCCAGCTTCTCTTCCTGTGATCAGTAATATGTGGATCATATTTACTCACCCTTTAGGTATATCACAGGGTTAGTTTTTAATAATGCTTGATATGCAGAGTTGAAAAAGGCAACTCAGCTTAACAGCATCAGTATCCTAGAACTCACCAGGAAATACCTTTCTAGATATATTTGCATTAACTCCAAAATTCACATAGCTTTGTTCACTACAAAAAGAGTAAGTTCTTATATTCCACAACTGTTCTGTAACACAAACCAAGGCATGACAAGGGGAGACAATTAGGAGCTTTTCTTAGAAAGTATAACCCTGATCTGAACTAAAACACTGATGGAGATGCATCCATAGTTTAGAAGAAAAGGTGAAGCAAGAACAAGTCCCGGTCTCAAGCATTACTATCAAACTGTCATCTTGACACAGGAGAGTCTGCACATCATTGCATGTGATGATAAAAGGACTTTGGTTGTTGAAAGCTTTTGTACAAAATATCTGACTTCTCTTTGCATTATGGTGTAATGCACTGTATTAATTTCTTTATTGGGGATTTGATTCCTTAGATGATACATAAGTTCTTGTGATGCGTCACGTTTAATGAAGGCTTTTAGGTTGCTCATGGAATTAACTGTATCATACATACAAGTTACAATTTGAAGGTGTAAATTATTAGTGTATAAATGTTCAAAACTATATTTCACTTTGGTAACTGTAATTTCACAAAATCATAGAATTTAGGCCAAAAAGGAACTCTTGAGGTCATCTGGTCCATCACCAGTACACAAAGCAGGACCAATTCTGAAGTTATATCAATCTTCAAAGTTAAATCAAATTGCTCAGGGCTAGAATTTCCCTGTCATTTGAAAGCTGTAATAGTTTGGTATTGAATGTCTGGTAGTTTTATTACAATTTACATTTTTTCCAATTGCTTTCATCTGTGGTAATAACAAATGTATATTACAGTGGCATCCACAGGTCTTTGTTAGGACTGGATCTTTCCCATAGCAAACATGGTAGAAATAGGTAGAAGTGGCTACTGTCTGAAATGTAGCTTATGGTCACAAGGTAAATATGTTTTGTGGTAGTAGAAGCCATCTTTCTGTTGCTTTGTTTGTACAGCACCTTATAGACAATGTCTGGATTCATGACTTAGGCTCCTTTGTGTGTGCCATGTGAACAGTGAGAACACATGGAGTCAATTTTCTTGTTTCCAAACAAATCTATCGCAGTGGAACACATTCAGCATTTCATCCAACCAAAACCAACAGGCTTTTACTGGCTACCTTTAAGAAAACTATGTGAAAGTACTCATTCAAGACTAGCAGCGCATGTGTTGTTATGCATCTTGTATACATCAGTTTGGTGTATTTTATGATTTAATTAATGTGAATGTCATTTACATTTCAGTAGAGACCCATAGCTCTTTATATTGATATACCCATAGCCTCTAAAAATACCATTTAACCTACTTCTACAATGTCTGTGTTTCAGCATCAATGGGGAAGATGGGCTCAAGATAATAAAAGTTATAAATTTGTTGGAGAAACAATGACCTGGAGGTAGTTAATGGATTACAGAATTTTATGCCAGAGGGTCTCTTCATCTGAAAGTCTTTTTTTGGTGCTTATAAATTTTGCTAACATAGAAAGGCAAAATAGTCGTTAACTCTGAAACCACCTTGTCATGGAGTTGCCAAGTAGTAGAAAGCTGAGCTGAATGTTTCCTTAGATGCTGTCACATGTTTGCAGGGTGACTTTCATTTACAGTAAGTAGTTGTGCAGTGGCCATTCTTGTGCTCTCTGACCACAATTCTGGAAACTCTGGACAATTCTTTGAGGTCTCCCATATCTTCTGCAGTGCTGAAATAGAGCGGAGTTGTTGCATGTGTGAGGCTACAGAGGTCCAAGGGGACTTGAGCAATTGAGTATTCAGAGAGGATTCTGCCCAGTTAGTCCAAGTGGCAGCAACATTCCCAAAGATTAGATGAGAATGAAGAAAAAGCTGGCAGAAAGGGAGCAAAGGAGAGCTCTTTGATTTATGCATAATACTGTAAAAACAAGAGACTCACATGGTATCATCACTAGTATGTAGATTACAAGAATCTCCCTTTGGTGGGGATGTGAGATAAGAAAGCACATGTTCAAGGCTTTGTGTTGTCCACCTTGCAGCTCATGTTCTGGAGTGGCCTATGGGTGGAGTGGCTTGGGTAGGAAGGAGATTGCTACAGAAATTTGGGGCAGGCAAGGTCGGTAAGCAGTTGTTGTTTTGATCATTTTTGAATTCTTTAGTTACACAGGGAACTTTCCAGCGGCTCTACCAATGGTGTACAGACTTGGTTGTGCTGAGTGTACTGTTTGCAAGCTGTGTCAAGCCTCACTTGGAAATTTGCACCAACAGGATAAAAACATCAAATTGAAGCACAGTAACTGAAATAACTAGAAATTCAGCTCTGATGACTACAATTTTTCTGCTTGTATAAAACTGCCTTACTGTCTTGTATAAGTGTCTGTCCCTGACATTGTCATTATATCACTACAGTGACCTACTGTAGTTGAGTGGTTCGTCACATTGAGGCTTTATGGAAAGTAGATTGTCATGGGAAGGCATTTGATGAAATCCCTTAAGGATGATAAATATCACTTGCAGGAATCCAGAGGCATGTCTTTAGGAAAAGAAAAAAGATTTCCTTCCAAGAATCCTAGTTTTCATATGCTGCTACTTTTTACATAAATAATGAAAGAGCTGTTTAGCATAACCATTGAAGACATGTACTAACTTTGTTTACATACACACCAAAACCTAGACAGTCTCCAGAGACATCCTTCCCATTGCTTATGGCTCTCTTCTGCTGCCTCTTCTGACTAAATGTCAACAACAAATTAATCAAGGGGTCATTAAGCTCTAATAATCTACCCCAGTCCATCCCCTTGTTCACATAGACTAGAATCATAGCCTCATTTAGGGTTGAACAGACCCTTAAGATCAAGTCCAACTGTAAACCTAGCACTGCCAAATCCACCATTAAACCATGTCCCTAAGTGCCACATCTGCATGTCTTTTAAATAGCTCCAAGGATGGTGACTCAACCACTTCCCTGGGCAGCCTGTTCCAATGCTTGACAAACCTTTTGTTGAGTAAATTCTTCCTAATATCCAATCTAAACCTCCCCTGGCACAACTTGAGGCTGTTTCCTCTCATCCTATCACCTGGGAAAAGACCCACATACACATAGCTCTCTTCCAGCCCCACACAGACAAGAGCAGGAAAAAAACAGCAGTTCCTATTCTTCCCTATTACACTACTGCCTGTGTACACCCACAGTAAGTCAGTAAATCTTCTCTGATGTATCCTCTCCATCAGTGTGATCGGTTCAGTGTCTGGTGGAGTTAATGCATGGGGAATGGGTACTAGAAACTAGCTGACATCCTTGGGATTTTGGTGAGAGGTTTTGGTAGGCACATGGCTAAATTTCTGGAAGAAGTTGGCATGAAACATTATAAGGAGAAAGCTTTAGCTTTACAGCAATTGTATGCAACACAGCTTTATAAAGTTATATTGAATTGTATTTGCATTATTATGAAACCATTATAAACACTACAAGAGCCACATGTAAACCAGCAGTGGTATCACCATATAGATAGCATTTCGTTCAGATTGATAAATACAGTCTTGCACTTTTTCTCTGTTAAAGAGCTGACCTTACACTTAAGGAGTGAAGGGCACCTGAATCCAAGTGAGAGAGACAATATGCATAAAGAAAATGGAGTTACATTCCCTATTCTAATAGGTGGCAGAAAATCTATAAAGAAGCTCTTTGTAAATTTGTTCACAAGGCATGTAAAAATGCAATAATGCAGCCAATGTTACCCGTACAGAAGACGAGCCTACTGTGTACTAACATTATAGAAGGGCTATATGTACTGTGTAGTACAGTAAGAATATATGTATAAGGAGTACCACAACCTAAAGGTGATGGTCTCCAGGATATCCTTGCTATCAGCTTTAATCCAACACCAATCTGGGCCTCAAAACTTCTGCAGTGCTGCTAAGCCTCCTTCTCAAACTCTGGAACCATAGATTTTTAAAGGATACTGTGCAGGGAATGGCTTCCCACGCATCAACCATATAATGCATACCTGGCCGCAGGCTCCCCTTCCCCCTACAGGAGGGAAATATGGCCATTCACCAAGTATAGATGTTCTCAGACATATGGCTACACACAGTGTATACTGACAGATTGTTTTTCTCTATGGAAAATAGCCAGATTATTTTAAGGAGGCTTGATGACATAAAGCCAAAAGCTCCCAGCCAACAGTTATGAGATGAAGTTAATGGTCAAGCCACAGGACTGGGAGAGAGGAAGCAAATCCATACTTCAGCTTTGCAAAACTAGGGTTTCTTTCAAATGTCTAGAAACCATTTTGGTTTGCCTTGAGTACTAACTCTATGAAATATGAAGTATGGAAGAGAGAAAAGGTTTACAGATGTCTTGAGATATATTTCTTGCCTACAAGCTATATAAGTAAACTTTCAGAGTAAATCTCTATCGGCTCTTCCATCCTATGAAGTTATGACAGACCACATTTTTGGCCCCATTAACTAGGTTGGGTGTGGAAATTACAGGCTGAAGTTTTATAGCTTGTGATTATTTGAACAGATGATCACAGTGGCTGTCACAGCCTTTGTATCTCTGATATTTCCAGACCTTTCAACTGTCAGGCAAAGGTGTACCCACTGGATATTTCTAACCCTGGTTGCCACTCCCGTTTCATTAAAAGGAAGTTCTGTTCCCCACCTCTGTATAGTTGCTCCTAACTTGAAAACAGATGCCATCATTCAGTGACCTGATCATTTTAGCCATAGCATATTATTAATCAGATATATGCATTGTTTCTGGTTTCACAGCAATTGTGCTCAGTAGTTTAACATAATTTTGTACTCCAGATAGAAATTGGTTCAGTCTGTTTTACTGCCTGGTATGCAGAAGGTGCTTGTTTGCTACAATGAGATGAATTGGAACTGCTTAATTTTCCACAATACTTTCTTTCTGTTTCTCTCAAGGTATCAGTGATCTTGTTCTCTAGTGCTCACATGCTTTGTTCCTTGACTCTATTGTGGAGTTTCACTGTGACTTTTAAATCTCTTTTTTAATAGCTAAATGCACAAGGGAGTGAGGTTCATTTCTAGTTCTTGGGAGGTATTTCTTGTCCCCAGTTCTTCTGTACTATTACAGGTTTATTTTTTGGCAAAAGGAAGAGCGAGATAATTCCAAATGCACCCTCCGAGCACTACTCTGTATTTCTTGACTCCTCAATACTGTGATGCTTTTGTATTTGCCTAATGCAAGGCTTTAATTTCATCAGTGTTCTCATGCAGCCTTCCTGATTAAATAAGAGCGTATGCTTGGTAACTGCCCAGATCACCTTTGATCTGTTTTGAGAATGGCCTCTCTAGAGGGTCTTAGTTACACTGAGCAAAAACTTGGTGTCAGTCCATGGCAGAAAAGTTACCTTGCCCTGTGGAAACCTTCCTGCTCCCTTGTTTTTGCTCATCTCCTTTAGTGAGCAGTTGCTGTCATGAGCAACCTGCTGTTTAGTGCAGAGAGCCTTAATGCAGCTGTGCTTGTGATTCCTGATGAGCTTCATGAGAGACTACACCATGGCCCTCAGAGGAATTTGCTTCTTCAGTTGAGCTCTATCCTTCTCAGAGCCATGCTGCTTTAGATGACAATGTGTTGCTGATGCTGAATGTTGCTGTAATGCAACTGTGTGAGGCAGGCTGATGAAAAAGTTGTTAATATTTTCAGTTAGAAAAGGCAGAACTTAAGCAAGCATCTGAGTGTTAAGATTTAAGTTCTTTTCATCAGCTAGTCTGAGATTTTTGTACAAGGCCGTTTGCTAAAGTTCAAGGGTAACTTGATTTTGAAATTTTTGTTGTTATAGCAAGGAGAGTGTTTTTCCTGATGGAAAAAGAAAAATTGCTGGCATAATATAGCTTTTTTTAAAAAAAGAATATTTAAGGGAAGAAGGAGGTATGTGTATTAGACAAAGACGTAATTTCTAAACAGAGAAAGCATAAAAACCATCTCCCTATTGAACTCTGTAGTTGGGGACAAAACAGTTTCATGAGACTATTGCAAACAATAAGCACTCTGATAAAGACACAGGCTCAGCCTCTGCAGAATGGTTCCAGTGATAGTCATTAATCTTCTGATTTGTGCAGTGAAATCCAGAAAAAAGGCAAAGGATGTCCCAGTGTAGTAAGTGGATAAAGGGTAATAAATATTTTACATCCCAGATTTAAAGAGATTTTAAAAAGTAAAAGACAATAAGGAAAGAACCTAGCTTTTTATTCTTTTGGACAAGAATGTTAGAGACTTCCGTAACTTCAAGGGACTATGTTTTTGATGTCTGGAATGATTTTTCATTTATTTTCCTGAGGGGTCCCTAAGATGGATTTTTAAGGTGCAGTGGATAAATAAAATAGTATTTGCAGCTTCTCTATCCAGCTTTACAGTGAAAACATTGTAATAAATGCAGCACACATGCAAAACATCTGTCAAGAACCTGACATTATTTCCTGTTTATAGCTCAGAGTGGTTTTCCATTAATTGGTTATAAAATGAAAATATCAAAAAGCTTGTTCAAAATGCATGGTAAAAACCATAAATGCTTAGAGGGCTGTGTTTATAAGTGTGATTTTCATGCTGACATTTGAATGAGCCATGAAACACAAGCAGATGAAACAAATGTAGACAAAGTGTTTAAAAGTCCAAGAGTTCAGTCCATTATTCTTCTGTTTTACTAGTTGCTGTTAAGGCATGCAACGTGCTTTCAAGGTTTTTTAAGAAAACCCTCATATCTTATAATGTGCTGTGAGATAGTATGTGACGAACTGTCCCAAGTGACATATGATGCTTACATATGAGGTCACTTGAGGATTTTGCAGTTTTGCAAAGACAGCAAAACCTTTGTAGCTTATGAATCAAACTACTAACTTACAAGTGCAGGTCTTTTGTCTGTACCAAGCTTGAGACTACAGACTCTCATAGAAGTAGGGGGGGGAAAAACCCCAAACAACTGTTGAAGAACTTTTACTGCTTTGAAAGCGGAAGCAGTTGAAAGTAGCGTACACGCACATGCTTTTACTGGTGTGATCACAGCATTGAAGTTGCTCCTAGGGTTTAAATGGAATCCAAACACATATTGGGTCTCTACTTCAGTGAAATAGAACAGACTGTTAGTCTGATGACATAATTAATGGATATTTGGCAGAAGCGTGAGGTACCAAAGGGTACTAAACAAGCTCACCTTCATCAGTATTTAGATTTTCATGAAACTTGCATCTTTTCATAAAACTTTTATAAGTATGCTGTCGTCTGTCCAGGGTGTATAGCAAGCATTCATAAGAATTTAGATTTTTTTTTTCCACAAAACATCTGTATCTGTGTGTATGTGGGGGGGTTTGTTTTGCTTGTTGTGGTTGGTTGTGTTTAGTTTTAATGAAACCATTGACTTCTGAGGAAAGAAGCAAACTAGCAAGCTTGTATTAAAGTGCCTTTGCTTAGTGATTTTGAAGTAGACTGTAGTGATGTTGGTAGCCCAGGAAGGTAGTGTCATATGAGACAATTTCAAGATTACAAAGAATGTGTTTAAAACATTTGTATATTATATTTTTGTATTTTAATTCATAAAAGTATATCTTGTGTGACAGATATGTAATATACCATCCCACTGCAAAAATAACTTTTCACAGTTAGATACAGTTTAATTTAAATTGTTTTTTTAATTAAGTGAAAATTCTTTCAAGTATTTTGCTTTCTCCTCTGGTTTTTACCCCTTGTTACAATTGTCATTTAAAGAATATCATTATTAATGATTTGTCATTTTTCTATAATTCTGAACAAATCCACTAAGTAAATTCAATATAGAACAGAATATCAAGAATAATTTGAATTTAGTCAAGGTTTGTATAACACCAAAAAGTCCTGTTTGGTCTAGTGGCATGAAAATTTAGTTTATTAAAAAAAGGAAAGGTAACTGTCTTCTGCAAACTTCTACCTGCAGAAAGTTTTCAAAGATGTGAAAAGTCTTATATCTACTAGATAAATTACTTACCTCAGTTCCTTTTAATCTTTTTACATTGTGTAACCACAAGTTATATTATAAGCCTAAGTAATGTTTTGTTTTCTTTCCCTTTTCCTTCTCCCCACTTGAAGTAAAAGTCCCAGCTCAGTCAAGTCAATGGAAAACTCATTGTATTCTGTGGAAACAAGGCTTAGAACAGAATACTTGGTTCTTCCTTTTTTCACTTCTGCTTTCTCAATTTTTTCCTGTTTATCACATGATTGTCTTGTTGTGTGAAAATGGAAATCAGTTTCAAAGATAATATTTTTAAATAGGCCAGCTGGACTTCAATGTGGTATTGTTTGGAGGTCAGCACAGGAAGAAAAAATTAAATTAGTCATCAATAGAGTGAATAGGATACCTTTCCCAAAAATACCATTTCTATCATGCTGGTATTTGGACCAAAATATTTGCAAATCTGTTTGAGTCAAGGTGATAAGAAACCAGTCAGTGTGTTTTGTATCTCTTTTTCTGCAAATGTTTAGAATTCTTCAGATATAAAGGTGAATGTTTGAAAAGTTTTTGTAAGCTTTTATGCAAAACCCATAATAAATAGAACTTCAGAAGTCTTCTTGGAAGCCACATCGCTTAAAGTATGTTTGGCCATCTTTAGCATTATAGCACGTTACTGGGAACACTTTCTCCTTATGCTCTGGCATGTTTTCCTAATAGATTGCATTGCCAGACTCAATGGACTGCTTTGTACGTACCAGGCTCTGTTCTTTTCTCTAGTCATCTCTTGTAAATATGGCCCCCAAAATCACTTTTTGATGATTTGACTTTTATCCCAGTCTTTCAGGAGATTCTTCCAAGCAATTCTGTGAACAAGACCTTTGTTGTTATACATAAACATCACAAAATATGGTCTATATTGCTTCTCCTTGTAGCATTTGGCTCTTCAGATGAAAAAATTGTGTCCAAGACTCAGACAAGGTTCCTTCTGAATTCAACAGGATTATCTTCCCTGGGATAGGTATATTTTCAATCTCGTTCAGTTTTTCTTTAAGGCTCTGAAAGATTGTGGAATTTTCATTCTTGGAAACTACTTTGGTAATGGTAGATCTATTGTGTCTAAAAGCAGCTAAAGATTGCATTCAAATTTCTGTATTTTTCAGCTGGCTTTAGGAGGTGATTGCAGGGCAGTTTTCTGCTACCCATCCCTACATAAGTGTCGTAAACCCCAAACCTGCAGAGTCATGCATCTGCAGGGTGATCCATTGATTTCACTGACTTCACTGAAAATACTTGGCAGAATCTTTCACTTATCATAAGGGCCTTTTTTAACCATTTAACTTTTTGACCTAAAAAGTTAACAAGATATTTGTGATCCAGTAAAAATGTAAATATCTTCCTATTCAGAAATCTACAGAATTTCCAAATTCCTGCAAGTACTTAGAGCATCCTCTTTTATTTTAATTATTGTATTTTGGGGGGGTTTGATGTTGCTGGTTTGAGGGTTTTTGCTTTAAAGAAAAGCTAGATTTCTGAAAGCAGTGTACCCTTTAGTACTTCTTAATATTTTGCATGATAGGGAGTTACCCACAACTGCAGGTTTGAAAATTAGAATTTTCAAATTCTAATTCTGACAGAAGTGTAGGCTGAAGGGTGTCTGCAGCTTCTTGCTATATTCAGGTATCTTATTATATTTTCTAGTCTAAAGAAAATCTTCTGTAAGGACCCTGTCATAAGAATTATTACCTATATTATGGACTTTTGGTAAAGTGGTGAAATTTCCATTTCAGCTAGGTAGAGTTAAAAATTATTCATGCTTTCCGACAGTCGTGGACACAGCTCCTACATACATGGATTTGCTTTTGCTAGGAAGTAGCTGTAAGTCTCTCATCTGTCATGTAAATTCTATTTAACTTGAAAATTCAGTTTTTATATCTGCAGAATTGTCATTCTCAAGTGTTTGAAATTATATATCCACCTCTGCAAAGTTTTAGCATTGACTTGAAGTGATTAAGTAAATGTTTGTCAGGTTTTTTATATATCTCCTGGATTTCTATGATTTCATGCTTTCCAACTTCTCTTTTTAATGGTAAGGTTTCCAATCTTCTAGGGTATTGAGAGTCAATAAAAATTCATCTCTTATTCTAAGAAAGCTAGGCCTTTATCAGATACTTCAAGTATCAGAGCACAACAGTAAGAATAAAAAAGATCCTTGATGCAATAAAAAATAAGAATCGGATACTACTTAATATTATATAATTTCTTCATTTGTGAGAGGCCAGTACTGTGAACAAACAGCTACAGGTGGTGTGTCTAGGAATTGTCCTACCATCTAGGCTTCAGAAAGGGCAAACGTCTTTTTAGTTTTAATCGAAATCTGGCACACCGTATCTCAGTCTGTCAAAAGTAAACAGAATTGAGGACAAATAGCACTAAAATGTATTTCCGGGGACTGATACATTTACTACATTAGCCAGTGGAATTAACTGAATGTGTGTGTCTGCCTTTGAGTATAGGAAAGAGAAGAAAAACAAGGTCAAGTGTTTGGGACACAGGAAAATCCCAGAGAGGAGGGCTACAGGCTTAAGCACTGACTGGGAAGGGGTCTTGGAATTTGAGCAGAAAAAGTGCTGCTTGTTGGGTCCTGCTGTCTTCAGGGAAATGGAGCTTCTTATGCTCTTTACAGACAAACAGAACTGCTTGGAGGGGATACACAGCTCCATTGCCAGTTCTGCCTTCTAACTAGAATATAATCTAAGACTCTTGAATTTTTGGCTAACTGCTCAGAGAAGAAAAGATAGGATTTTGTGTATTTTTCCTCAGCCTGGCTTGCCACAATAAACTATTTAAGCTTTTGCATTGATTGCTTTCACTACCCACTTTTAACACAAAAAAATTAGTAGTTGTTCTGGTGTGGATGTAGCCTATGTAAGCAGCAGTATTTCCTTCCAAGTGGTTAAACTGCTGCCACTTTCTTGTAGAGTGGAAGTGTCTCTATCTTCACTTTACATATGCTCATGAAAGTCATGCCTCTTCTAAGGTCCCCACAGGAAATCAGTATCAAAACCAGAAATAGATTATTATGTATATACATAAATATATAGCTGCAAGACCTTTTCTTCCTTCGAAAAGCCCCACCTTACACCTCAGTTCTTCCTTTCTGGACCACTCCACACTCCTTTCTCTTCACAGAAAAACTTTTCAGATCCTTCTTATGGTGAGCATTAGTTCCTCTGTACAGTCATAATGCTGCTTTATTGTGGTGTGAGATCCAACTGGGGTGAGGAGGATAAGGGGCAGCTATGCTGCTTCTCTGCTCAGAAATGCCAAGTATAGTCTCCTGTTGCTGGAGTAGAGCTGCAGGGGAAACGGGGCTCAGAGCACGCAGCTCAGGCTTAAAAGCCTCGCCTCAGCAGCACAGAGTGACAGCCATGGAAAGTGTCAGTTCTTGCCAGGTATGACACTGCAGCATGAAGGGTTTGAATGTTGTAAAGACAGCAATGAGTATGCCTAAGTTTGAGGTTTCTCTGGAATTAAAAAGCAAAACACAAATAAAACCTCAGCTGAACAAAAGCTAAGCATATGAAAGAAGTGTGTTAGTTCCAGCTTCTATAAAGAGAAGCTACTTCAGAATAAATCTGACCTGATAGTGACCTTCAGAATAGGCCGATCTTCCCAAAGGAGCTTCCTAATTTGTACCTATAATGAACACATCATCTATATAACCAATTCCTGCATTTGAACTATGCCATGTTTGTTCCATTATATGATGAAATACAGATGTATTTCCAGGCGCACCAGGAAGCTATTTCTAAATCATCTTTTGCTCCACTGCTGACTAAATAAAGTGATTCCAGGCTTTCAGGATTTAAAACAGGTTCCTATCTAAACAGTTGTTGAGGGTTGCTTTATAGTCCCTGTAACCACAGAGTCTTGCTATTTCACAGGATACTTGCCCAGCACATGTAGAAAATTAGAGTTAATAGCTTATGCTAACCATTTTCTCCCACAGTTTTCAGAAGCTTTATTCTGTACTGTAGTGTGCACAGTCCTCATGCTGACAAAGAAACTGAAGCCTGTCCCTTTCTAACCATATGGTCCTTATGTTCTTTCTAGCAAGGCAAAAAACCTCTTATATATGCTTGTTTCCCAGGATTGCTTTCAGAGGGGTGGCCCTTAAAAAATCTCAGAGAATGGAGCCACAACACCTCTAAAGAGAAAACTGGGACTAACGTCGCCTTTAGGTAGTTACCTAGAGCAACAGATTGCTGTGGTTAGCAAAGACTTTTGGCTTTGTGAGCTGTTGTGTCTATATGTAATATGTTGGTTTCTGTGACTTTTCTAGCCATCATGTTAGGGGTTGACCATCAGTTATCCCCTTACTGTTATTCCTGACCTGATCCTGATTGTCCTAATTCTGTACCAGTCTTCTGTGTCTCCCCATTCTGGGCTGTGAGCTTATCTTTGGAGCAGTGGCTGTCAGTTTTCATGGCTCTGGTAATCTTTTCTAATAACACCTAATGTTCCAATTTTTGCCCTGGTTGTTGGGCTATCTTGTTCAACCTGATTCTTTTATGATCTGGTTGGGCTTGGAGAAAATACAGCTATTGGTTCACATGGTAAATTCAAATCTGTATTAAGTGTATGAAATTAGGAGAAGCTAAGACTTTCTTTGTGAAGGGCAGCATGCTGCTACCTAGGAGTGTCAGGTACACTTATGTCTGTCACTTGGGTTTGAATTGACTATCTTTATGCCACCTGCTTTCCCTTTTCACTCCTTTTGCACCAACCTGGAGCAGCAGTTCTGACCTCCAGCACGTTCTCGGCAGTATGCTCTGGGCATCTGCAGTTTCAGCAGTCTGCTGTTGAAGGGGTGTGATTTGTGCTCATGTTTGCAAGACAGGCTTCTGCAATGCTGTTTCCCTGGCTTCTATAAACATTCTTCTCATGTATAATGAATTGTACATACCTGCAGACTGAAATGCCTGGATGCTGTAGCAGGCATATGTGTGTCAAACTACAATGAGAACTCTTTAAAAAAAGCAGCGACCAACTTGTAATGTGATCAGAAAGGGACAATACATGTTTCAGAGTAGATTGAGCACATTCTGGAGGGAGGCAAGAGCCTGGGGGGTTTTTTTTAGGTGACTGTAATATGCTATAACTGCATTTCCTCTTTGCTTCTCAAGGCTTAGATCTGGGCTGAAAAGGTTCTATGTCCTGTCTGGGCAGCCCTAGGGAACCTCAGTCCAGCACCTTTGTGAATCTGGCATGTAGATACGGTGCCAGGAGGTATACGTGTTTCAGCAACAGATGGGCAAGCAGCTCTGCTGTGGCATTCTTACAGGAGATTTAACAAAGAGTTTTTTGAATTGCAGCCTTACAAAAGGCTCTTCCTGTCTCTCGTTGATGCAGTTTCATCCTTCATGAAGCAGTTTTTATAAGATTTACCTGATGTCTTTTGGCTTTCCAAAATCATTTGGCCTTATATGGATAACAGTGATGAAAGCGTAGAGTTGTCACTAAACTTAAAGACAAAACTTAAAAATCATGCAAAATACAAGCTTATCAAGCCATAATTTCATTCCTTTTATGTGATACATCAGGGGAAATATATGAATGAAATATTAAAAATCTAATTAGATCAAATACAAAAGGTTATATGCTGATTTTCAAAATCTATCTAGTCTCTAAAACAATGACAGAAAAAGTCCTACTTACGATAAGTGATACCACTGTCAAGAGTTTCTTAGACTAAATTTTGTACAAGCAGAATCTCAAATGACCTATTTTTGGTGCTAGCCAAATTTCCTCTTGGAAGTTTCCTATTGGGGTGTTTTCTCTTTACGCACTGTCTTCAGCTGGAACTGCTAAGGTAATTCAGTCTGACTACAATAACAGTTTGGGGATGTTTTAAACCACATTTATAATTGAGATAATTGCTATTCAGAACATTTTACTGATTAATGCATAACAGTAGCACATACATAGATGCCCCATTCCACATATATGATTGTATAAACTCTGCGTTTGTTTTTTTGTGGTAGCATTACCCCCCAAAAAAATTTACAGGCATGTTGAAGTGGAAAAGAGGCCAGTAGTACTGGACTGTATATGACTCTTTCAAATTCTCAATATCAAAGTGCTCAGTAAAACCCAGACGGATCAGGTTGCATGGAGTATGAATGAAGCATGTATCTTTATATATGTAGGGACATGTATGAGTTTAAAACTTTTTGAGCTTAAACAGCATTAAAGCTTAGCTTTGCTTTCTCCTGATAAGGCTGACACCACATGCCCTGAGCTGAGACAGCCCCCTCAACAAATTGTTGCAGGGAAATAACTAAGCGTATGGTCATCAACTCATACCATATTTTCCTCACAACACCATCAGCAAGCAGATGCTTTATGTAATCAGAAATTCCTGCTTGCTAACAGAGAAATCACAAATATGACACATTGCCCAACATTTGGGCTTTTTTTTACTATGGGATCGCTACAGGAATTTTAAATACGTAGTATAAAACTAGTGAGTCTGTCTTCTGTAATTTTCCTACAAACATAGTCACCATTTCAAGTCTCTTTCTCCTGTCTCATTAAGCCAATATCCCTTTAGAAGTAAGGTCATAAGATTCCTTTTTTGCATCCTAATGACTTTTTATTAGCCCACTTCTATGGCCTTGTTCCCTGTGCCTTTGTCCAAGTCAGCTGTGAGGGCTGGCCCATTCCATCATCCCACCCTTACAAAGAGGTGGCAGGTATCTTATTTTGAATGTCCTGGTTTTTACAGATTTAAAATTGTATTCCTTGCACGTGGACAGGACGTGCCTTTGGACACCTATCCTCTCTTACCAGAGGAACAGGGTTTCCCCAGGACCTGACACAATGTCTCAGCCTCTGAAACTCCTGAAACGCACATAAAGGGGGAGAAAGAGCATGAGTATTGCTTATTCCCTTCTTCCTTGGTGTCCTCAAGTTCTTCTGAGTCTTGTGATCTACCTGTCTGACTTCCTTAAAATGCTCTTCCTCCCTTGATCTCCTCACTGTTCATTAGTTCCTCTCTCCTCTAGAATTCATATGTGTAACTTGCTTTCTTTTTCAAAAATATTTTTATTTTATTTACTGTATATTATAAAATATATCTTTGTCAAAGATTTCTGCATTACTAATAATATATACTCAGCTGGTTTTCAGAATTCCTTTTGAGGTTCAAATGTGAACTGCCAATAGGTATAAAATAAAGTAAGTTAATATTATGCATACTCTTGTACCACCCAGCTCATTTTAAAGTTGGTCAGTAAGGTGGAAGCCATTCTTGATTTCAGCATCCTAATATGTCCTATAGTCTCTTAGGATCAGGAATTTAGACACTTACCTATTCAGGGTGCCAAATGTTGAATGTTAAGAACATTTGGAGCACTGTGGAAAGCTGTGGTTTGATCCACTAAGGATATGCAAGAATAGAAAAACCAGTTTATCAGAACTGTATCACTTAAGAAAAGCTGTTTTTTACAGGCCATATTGTCAAAAGCACAGGCAAATGTGACCCTAAGCTTATGACTCTAACCTTACTTTGGATCCCCATGAGGCACACCAAATTTCAAGGTAATTTGAGCAAGTATGTGGATTTTAAAGCACTTAAAGTGTCGACCTTTAAACAGAAATAGGTCCTCAACCTTGGAGAGCCTGCACTCCCTGATAATTAACAGGAGGATTTAGTTTTTAAACTGTATTGTGGGAATGTAAAAGCTCTTTGTTGATATTATTAAAATGAAATTTTTGAACTACGACAGGTTTAGATTTTGCTCTTACAGATTCTAATGAATAACACTGCTTAGAACACGTTGGAGCAGAGCTCTCCTTAAGGATCTTTACCGCTATAATCTGGAACTGTCATAAAATGCTAAAATGCACTTCAATGTGTGTCTTCAGAAACCATTTGTATTTTCTCAAGAAAATGTTTGCATTGGTTGTTTTTTTTCCTAAAGTCTATTGCAAGCAGTGGCAGATGAAAGCAAGCAGTCTAACCAGCATGCCTCTCAACAGATCTGGAACATGAAATGTTGCAACACTTAATTTGTTAAGCAGAAGATCATATTGTGGTATTAACTACAAACTTTGTGATTGTCCTCACACACACACTAGCTGTGGTCAGAGGGTGCTGTGTGTTACGGTAGCACCAAGCGGTCCCAGTAGAGGCCAGGTCCTTACAGAGGTAAATATTGCAAGCCACATACACCCCCAAACAGTAACTTAGCAAAACTAAAAGGTGTGGATAAAGATAAAAAGATATAGTGACAGGAAAAACAGAAAGAGCAATGGGATTGGTGACAGAGGTAGAAAGAGAATTCACTCTTTTTTCATACCTGCATGCCTCATTGTCTTTCCATGGACATGCATGTATACTGTGGAGTCAAAAATGTTCACTTATTTGATATTCTGGCAATAATCATAAATCTTGCCTTTAGCACAATCTAATATCTTCTTCAGTCTAGCTGCAAACTTTCTTACAAACTGGGACATGTTTAGCAATACTTCTTTTATCCTTCTTGATCTCAGAAATCTTAAATAACCAACTGGATTCTGTGGTTTTTTTCAAGCATGTTCTGGTTGTAGTCCAAACTGTAAGTAAAGACTTTAAAACAGTAGGATGTTTTTCTCAAATTCTGGAGACAGACTTACAGTTGGTATAAGTGGCCATAAAACTTTTTTCTGTCACCTACTTATGTCTTTTTTTTTTTTTGTTGCCAATTCATCTGCAAAACCCTTTCCTCATGGACAGTGCAGTGTACTCATACTTAAGATGGTTTGGTCATGCAAAACTAGCCTTTACATTGAGTAAGTCCAAGGTCTTGATCCGCAATGCGTCTTCTGTATTTGCACACCTATGAGCACAGTCCATTCCTTTCTCAGTTCTGCATTTGTCATTCAAGTGCTGTTTTATTTTTTTTCTTGCCTGTCATTAATACAAATGTCAAATGAGCATGGGCCTATCACAGAACCTTCTGGCTCCCCAGTAGGTAGCAATATACCAGGTTGAAATGTGTCAAGTATCTATCATTACCCTTTGCTTGCAGACCTTTAAGCAGCATCTTTCACTACCTCTGGCAGACTGTTTCCTATAAGCTGTCCTGAAAAATTAATATCTAGTTGCTTGGATAGGGGGACTATGACATAGATGTATTAAATAATTCTATCAAGTGCTTTTTGTGTGCTGTTTTTGTGAGTGTGTTAATACAAGAATCACAGATATAGTCTGGTCTGCTTTTCCTTTTTTTAGAATCCTGGTTACTTATTGTTCAGCATTTTTGTATTTCATCATAAATTCCTATGCTTTCAATGGCTATTGAAGATAAAAGTGTGGATTCAAATTTGTATAGTTAATGCCACAAGTTTTCACTTATATGTTTGAGCGTATATGATGATATGACACACACAAAAAAAAAAATCATTCTAACTTGTTTTTATCTACTTCATCCTACTCATTCACATAGTATTTTTTCATAAGAAACAGTAATAAACCAGTGAAGAGAAAGTGGTATCTACCTTGCTTAATCCAGTGAGAGTCTGCTGTTCTGGAACAAAAGAGGCATATTTTCATTCACTAAAGCAAGTAAATATAAACTGAACAAGATATGTTTACATGACCTAATTGAAGTTATATAAATTAAAAACATAACTAATGGAAGTGTAAGTAGTTAATATTTTAAAGAATTTTTAACTAAATTCACAGGCAGATTTATATGTTAAAATTGTTAAGCCTCAGTAACTTGAATATTTTTTCTTTCTTAGTTGCTCTATGCATGTTGTCTTAGAAGATTTCCTTAGCTTGAAAAGAGCTGTGGAAGGAAAAATGCTTTGGCCTGTTGGCCTGACATTGGAGACACAAATTTGAATATCACATCAGACAAGCTAACTTCTTATTGGTGTGTCACCCCTGGCAAGTTCTTTGTCTTCTAAAATGTAGGTGTTTTGGGATGTGGAAAATTACCTTGTCTGTACTTTTCGTGGCCATGTGGTATTAAAAGACAGTAAAAATAGACAACTAACAAGGGAACATCTTTACAAGAGGGCAAAGAAGCATTTAGACCTGTGGGAGATGACTCTTTCCCCCTCTCTCTTTTTTCTCACACACACATGCACACACGCACACACACACACATATAACCCAAGACCTGAGTGATCAATGCATCTGCTGGGCCAGGCTCCTGCTGAAATCACAAGCGAGTTCTAACAAAACAGCTGCCTTCGTGGCCTCCCGTAGCATGCTCTTCAGGACAAGGCGAATGCATCCACCTAAAATCATGTTTTGTTTGCATTCTAACGGAAACAGCATTAAAGGGGGAAATGGGAATTCAGAGCTGCCAGCTACAGTATCTCTGCTATCAGTTCACCAATAAGGCCTAGTATAGACCTGCAGAGCCTCTGGATAAATTGTATTTTCCAAGGGTTAATTAAGCTGTCTTGAGCTTCTGCATGAAGGGGAACAAACTGGCACTT
This sequence comes from Grus americana, assembly GCF_028858705.1. Lineage (NCBI taxonomy): Eukaryota > Metazoa > Chordata > Aves > Gruiformes > Gruidae > Grus > Grus americana. The sequence continues at coordinate 123,489,946 of NC_072854.1, forward strand.
GCAGCGTTTTCTGAAACCTGCTGTCGACATTACAGTCCCTGCTGCTTTTAGCTGTATCGATCCGATGCCTGACCTGTGAAATCCTTGATGGCTGCTAACACTAGAAGCTTACTGGAGCTTTCCAAGGGAGCTTCAGGACAGCTTGTGTAGTCAAGTACAATTACCTGTCCCTCCAGGAGAGCCAATTAGTTCACAAAGAGCTGGAGCAGAACAAATGTTTTGTGTGTGATTTAGAATCTTTAAAAAAAAAGCTTTGTTCTGTCTGATTCTTTTGTTTCTAATTTTATGATTATTACTCCGTTCATGACAATCCATACTGTATTTCCATCCGTGTCTCATAAAGGGCTACTTGGGCATGAGAAAACAGACCTAGTTATTATTTTTTAACAGAAAAAAACCTCATGTGTGATGCAAAAGCCAGCCTTAGTAATTTTAAATATCATGGACCTAAAAGTAGAATGCTTACATATTGAATATTTTCAGAGCCTTAGATTAATGTGTTTAAAACTGACAGCATATGTAGATATTTGTGCTGTAATTTTTATAGCACATATATACATATATGTATATATAGTTATACACAGATTTCACTTTAAATTCTGGGTCTTGATTTTCTGAAAGTGAAAAGACAGCAACTGTTGTAAAAAAAAAAAAAAACATAAAAAGAGTGGAAATTGAAAAGATCACCATGTATATTATAACCCAGTTAATGCAGTATTTATAACTTTTTAAAGTAGAAATAGAAGACAGTGAACCAAAATTTAATCTCTTATTCCAACCTTACTATTTGGCTCAAGCTGTACAGGGGTAACAGAGCAGCATTGGCTTGGTAACAAACCTCTTCAATTAATCTGAACTAATAATTCAAATAAATAAGAACCTAATAATTTAAGTGGTCAGTTACAGTGGACTGAGTCCAAAATACACAGTGTTCTGCATATAAATCAGACTATGGCAAAGGTGGTTGCAATAGTAAAATGTTGGATGGCTATCAGCTGGTGGTGAGAGGTGTCCTGGGATCAGCAATTGAGTTTTATAGGTATTGCACAGCTCATAGCCTGTTGCTGAAAATGGAATCCTTGGGGTTTTTTTTATTTTGGAGGGGTGGGAGGTGAGGGTGTGTGTTTGGGTTTTTTAATCTTCCCTTAGAAGAGTGGTAGAGAATAGATCTCATTGGCTTCCAGTTTAGGGCTCAGGGTTCAATGACACATCCATTACATTTGGATTCCTTCCAATCCTGAGAACTCTTGGTGTTGCTGTGCTGCTTGAGAAATGGAAGGAAGGGGAGTGGGACATAGACCTTTTCATTTCAAGGTCACTGGTTTGATGAGGTCTGGGTTAGCAGTGACCAAAAGTTATTACTGCATGATGACTGTTTTGGTTTCCAGTGTGAAATGAGATGACGGTCTTTTAGTCCAATTCCCAGTTGAAGAATGTTCGTAGTATAGAAACCACCATTACAACTGACACTAATTGGCACTCTGCTTAGCAGTGATAGCAGATAGACCAAGGATTGAATGGACATTAGAAAGGATTTATATTCTAATTCTTTGTGGTTGTCCTTCCAAAGGAGGTTTGAAACACTGCAGTGTAGCAGCAGGGAGACATAACTTGCTGTTTCATTCACTATACAGGTGTGTCTTGTAGGGGATGCAGACTTCCATGCTATCTAGTTGGCAATTCTCACATGTAGAAATAAAAAATACAAGTTGATCCACTGGGAAGATGACCGGAACTTTTTTACCAGACTAAATGGTAAAAAAAAATCTTACATTTCTTAACTAAAGTAAATTACAATGTAATTTATGTTAGAAAATTGCAAGAACTTTAGATTCACATCTGAAAAAAAAAATCCTGAGTCAGCCCTTATACGTAAGAAAAAAGGCTTTCATACTCATGTACTGGTAAGGACTTTGTAAAAGTTGAAGTTTCCAAGCTTTTCCCTAAAGCATGAGCATATGCAGGAAACGGCTTTTGTTTACTCACTTCCAGAGTTTGCTTTTATTGTTACTCTAAGTGTCACTAAATCACAGGCATCAATTTAGGAGACAATGTAAGTTTGGCTAAAATGCTTTTGTCAGCTCTTTTTCATCAGCTTTGGGAACTTGTCTTACCTCTTGGACTGGATGTGTTATGATACAATAGGACATGAAAGAGACATTAGGAGAGAAATCCACTGCAGGAGCTGCTACAGTAAAATTTGCTGTTACCAGGCAAGACAGCTATTTCACTGATGATGCTTGTAACTTCTGAAGGTCTCTTTAGCATGTGCAAGTCAGTCTTTTTCACTGCGTGTGGGTGCATGCATCCATACTTCATAGGTGTGCAAGGAGAATTGTTGCATTTGACAGCCCTCTTCCTGGTTGAGGTGGAACATCTTGAAAAAGATCCAGGAATGCCTCATGCTGAGGAACATTATTCTTACATTAAACTTTATTAGGCTAAGGCTCTGTCAGGCATATTCGTGGTAGCAGAGCCATTCATAGTGGGAAGGATTATTGCAGTGTCTCCTAGTTGTGCTTCTGCCAGGTTCTCTGACTCCTAGATGCCTTAGTGAAGACAAAAAGCATGGACTGTGTTGGAAATTCATGGGTTGGATTGACCAAGTGACATTGCATAGAGTCTGGAAGACTGAGATTTATAAATGTGCCAGATTAACCTTCAGGACAGTGAGACAAGGTGCTTACCATTTGAAGGGACACTCACAGACTTTCAGAGACTTCAAAGAAATCTACTGGCAATGACAGAGCAAGATGATCCTGCGATGGGTAAGGTGATATGCTCTATAGGTGGTCTTTTGTTTGAGCTAGCAGTTCCCACAACTACATTCAGCCTATGGTCTTGTCAAATGGCAGCTTAAGGAAGGAACCACGTGAACAAATTTTGTCTGGTTTCCACTGGATTACCTATATACTGCGCTAAGTATCAACAAATGCCTGATCCTTTGTGCATTACATGCTCTTGTAGTAACTGGTGCTGAGCTATAAAATGATCAATTATTTATATGGGAAGCATAATAAGTCTGAGTGGCATTTCTGTAACCTGGAGCTTTGCAATTAATAAATAACACCATTTCTTCTACTGTCAGTGGCCTGTATCCTTGCTTGCTGAGCTGCATGCTGGGCAGCCAGAAGAGTATTTGTAGGGGCACATTGCCATACGTTTGCTTTGCTGGTGTAATTACTTGGCAGCATCGTCAATATGATCTACCTTGCTTAGAAGAAAAAGGATATTACTGTGAAAATCTCTACAATAATATTAAATGAAGCCTTACTTAGTCATTTGCTAAGGAAGCATCATAAGTTATATTGCAGCAAGCCTTCAGAACAAGTCCTTTATTTGGATTTCTCCCTTTCTTCCCTGCTACTTCATACTGAGTCCAGAAAAACTCCATGATGTGGTGGGCAGAAAATACAACGTTAGCAGTGAGGAATAAGTGTTAACCCCCACAAATGCTGCAGTATTCTTTGCAGCATAGTGATTTTTGTCCTTTGGGTCAGGGTTAAGCACAGTACAGCAGCACTTTGAAACTACTGTATGAGTATGAGAAGCTGCAAAGGAGATCATCTTCTGAAGGGTCAGCAAAAGCAAAATAACAAGGTATATCTGTGTGTAGGAGGGAAATGTTTGATGTGTTGGTGGTGCATGTAAGAGACCAAGTGAAACCTTTAAGAGTAACGTACAGCATCCAATCCTCAAAGTTCTTCTGTGTCTCTTTAGGTTTCTGATTCAGGTTTCTCTTAGAGGATGGCAACTTCTTAAGGGTAACAGAAGCAGCAATTCATACCACCAAAATTTTGCAAATTTTCACTTACTAGGTTTTATCCTCTGATACCTTTCTGCAGAGCAGTCTCAGGTGTCTGGTTGACAAAGACTTAGCCACTCTTACATGACCTAGCTGTACAGAGGGAGAGAGAAGAGTGGCAGCGTGCCAGGAGAATTATCAAAAGCATGTGCAGAAATGCTTTCTGTGGCTTCCAAGCACAAAAGGCTACCTGTCCCCCATTGTGCTCTGGTACAGTGAGTAAAGCAGGCTGGTTTTATGCAGGAATTGAGACTGCTGAGGTTGAGTCCTTTCCTCCTGTATTGGGAGAGTTGTGAACTCAAGCAGATCCTGCATTCCTATGAAATCAAGCATTTACTTGGGCTATAGCATGGAATTGAAGGATTCTGGTACTGAGAAGTGAAAAAGTCAAATTTTGGTTGGTCGACTGATCCAGGCCTTTTGGTATGAGCCCATTCGCATGCCAAGTCATTGGAAATCACCATGCAGTCTAGTCTGGAGGCTTAGCACTTCATCTTTTGGATGGTTTTTTTTTTCCAGACTGGGTTTCTACCTGCAGGTCGTACTTTCTTTTGCTAACATTTAAGTAGTTCAGTCATCTTTTTAATCTTTTACTGCAAGAAAGACACAGAAATCTGAACTTCTGTTTTTCTATAATTACAGCAGCAATTTTCATTTGAATATTTCAGAGTGTCTGACTGAGGAAATTTAACATGGTGCTGAACAGCTCTCATGGAAGAAAAGTACCTGTGCTCCACAATTCCACTGAATGGAACTTGGGACACATACTGTCCATTTCTTACAGGCTTGCATTAAATTTATAAAGCGTGCAACTAAAAGTCCATATGCTAAGCATGTGTGGTGAGCTAAGTTAGCTGTGTAAGAAAAAGCCTGCTGAAGGTCTAAGATAAGCCAAGATGCTTATTAATTAAACATTCCTCAGCATTAAAACAGTTTGAGCTTTTCAAGTGCAGAGATTTTATTCCACTTATCCACAATAATCATGTGATCTGTGGCCAGAGAGGCAGTCATATTTTAAAAAAAGTAAATAAAAAAATCCTACAGTGTCCCTACTCACTGTTGCAGCTCTCCAGTGGTCTTCATAAAAAATGGATTTGGGCAGATTATAACAAATCTTCAAACATCTATGAAATATCACTGTCCACAAAACACTTGGGTTTTAATTGTTTGAAATGCCTGTCTTGAAAAATCAAACTCATTTTTAGAATGATGATTTTCTTTTCAATGTAAGCAACACTTTTGTTATAAAAAAAAAAATCCTACAGCATTGTCAGAAGTGCCATGTTCCACTTTATGAACCCTGAAGTAATGGCTCTACAAAAGTATATGCAGAAGTCCGTTATTGACTGCAAAGACATTCAGTACCGATTGACTGTGAACTAAAGCATGATTTTCACTCTCAAACCAGCATCAAGATAATATCCTATTTGAACCTCTGATTTCATTGATACATCTCAGCAGCAGGACACTTAGACTTTTATGTCATAAAATGAAATATTTTATGTTACTGATCACAACAGCCTGGCGTGCAGTAGTTAAAATTCGATGAAGTTCCAATCAATCCTGTAGTTACTAAAATACCTAGAATCTTGCATTTTTGTTCTGAGGGGATTTCCAGGAAAATGTCATAAAGTTAAAATGGTGACTAGTCAGTATTCGTACTTTTAAGGTTCTCAAATTTTCCCAGCTTGCAAAGGTTGCTAAATATAGACAAACAGTTGTGTAAACAGCAGCTTGGAATACAGGCTGACTTGCCCATTTTGCAAACTGAAAACTGTATTTTACAAGCATACTTACCTACTAGTTTTCAGGCAGAAACATTTTGTGCCTTGCTCAACTTGGGGGTCTAGTTTTGAAAAGTCTTTCCTAAAAATTCTTTTAATGACATACTTTTACTAAAAATGCAGGTGATGTTTGAATTCTTCAGGTTTTGTAAGGCAAATCTCTATCAATTAATATAGAAAATATTTAGCTTCAACATCCTCTCAGCATTGCTTGTATTTAAAGAAAAAAGTAAAGGTTGTTTCAACTTTTTATATGAACTGCCCATCTTGACAAGTTCTTAACTTCAGTATATTGTGCCTCATTAGTACTTTAAAACCTGCTGAAGCTAAACTGCATCTTACTTGCCTATTAGTTCAACCTTAAGCCCATCAGCAGAGCATTACCCAATGTCTTGGGAACAATTAAGGCATGCCTTCCCTACCAAACAGTTTCTAAGTGGACAAAACATATTTAACAGTAGAGTTTGTGGCACACAGAATGGAAATGCAATGAAAACTACTGGGAATATGCATTAATCCTAATGCTGAACAAGTTCCTAATAACTCACTTGAAACTCCTGGGGATATAGTATCAAGTATGTACTCTCTAAATGCTACTAATGAAACATTTACAGTCTACAGTGATAAAAGGAAAATAGAAGAGTCTGTGGCCAGTTAGAGGGCTACTTGAACAACACCCAGAATGCAGACTTAAGATGTACATGATTATTGATCTTTTCAGCAAAAAGGCTTTATGAATAATATTCATACCATACCATTAGAAGCTGAAGTAGCCTGGGAATTAAGTATCAGCAGGAGAGCAATTGATGGATTTAGACAGGTCAGACAATGTCATTCTAAAAGCAGCTAATCAATATGGACAAATGTGTCAGAAAGGTGATTTGAAAAATGACTTTATAATAAGGGAGGGAAAAAAAGCCAAGTTCCTTAGGTCCCCAATTTTTCCTCCCTCAGAATTATATATTATTGAAACAAGGTTGTTAACTGTTTCACATTTCCACAAGCAGCAAAAAGAAATTAAACTTAAGAACACAAGGGCAAAGCTACAGTTTTCCCCCCACTGAAGATGAGTAAATAGGTTGACACCAGGGGAATTTTGCCCAGTGTAGCTACAGTCATCTCCCTGCTGTCCAATTTTACAGCTGGGCCATACGTTATCCCACCTCGTTTTGAATCCTCTTTGAAGTTGCAAACTTAGCACCAGAATCTGTGCAGCATTTTGTTGAAAAGGGTTGCTCCAGCACTCCTGAGGAGGCAAAACCTTTCTAAGCTGGATTCTTTTTGCAACAAAAGAGCTGTGATGGCTTTAACTTGCTGGCTTAGGTAGCTTTCCAGCTGCTTTGTTCTCATTCAAGTGGTGCAAAGTGGTCAGAGAGATGCCACTTGATTTCCAGTTGGACTTCTTCAGGAGTCGACTGCCAGCCATTGGATATTGTTAAGCTTTTGTCTGTCAGATTAAAAAGTGCACTACATTAAAGTGTGATGTTATTTGCTCTTGCAGTTCACCATAACCTACCAGCTGCCTGAACAGCACACGCTTATCAGAGCTTGTTTAATTCTGGACTTGCTCACCCAAACTTCTCACTGGTATCTATTCTCTCCAAACCACAAAGAAAATCTAGTGACTAATGCTTAGGGCTGCAGGTTAATGTTAAGTAACTACTTCTACTTCTGACAAAAAACTTCCTAAGTGACCTATTGGACACATAACCAAACCTGTCCTTTACTGCAATTTTCCCATCAGTAAAATAAGTAGAATTGTACTTCACTGCTTGAGAAGTTCATATGAACTCCCCTGAGATATTCCAATGGAAGGAATAAAAGAAAAGGTTGATAAGTACTTAGAGGATTGTTATTATTTCTGCTTTTGTAAAACACACGGCTACCTTCAATTTATTTGAATCTCAAAAAGTAGGAAAAATAGATAATTGAAAAGCAATGGATGTGGAAGTTCAGAACAAATTTCCCATTCCTTTTTGTCTCTGCTGTCTTAGAAAACACTGTTAATTGCATCAGTCCCTCTGAAATTCTTTTCTATTATCTTTCCCTGTGTGACTCCCCACTCTCTGATCTGGTAGTTAAATGTGTCAGCTGAGAGATTATGTTTTCCTCCCCAAAATGGCCATTTTTTTTTTTTTTGAGGCTCATGCATGACATGTCACCTGAGCAGGAATTTCAGTTTTGATATCCTGCAAGTATTGTAGCACATCTGAGATGATTCTTGCTGTACCCCTGGAAGAAGAAATACTAACTTGGGTATCATCAGTAGCTTCTTGACAGAGTTTATTACTTTCTGAAAATATTCTCACGTCATGACTGTGGATGAATGCAGTCAAGATGAATGTGGTCCCTTCTGTGCCTGCAGAAGGGCTCTTGGGGAAGGTTGTCCATTGCCACCCTTTGGGCCTTCTAGGGAAGAATGAATAGAGTCATTGTAACCGGTACCATCTGGAAGCAATTGGAGGCAGGGCAAATAATGAGGAACAATGCAGTCAGATTCAATAGTTTCTGGCTTGTGTAGGTACTAGGTCAATAGAGGGTAAATACATTTCAATGTAAAAAAATAACACAGGGCTAAGAAGTACAGTTGGGGATTATTTACTAACCAGGACATTTATATAGCATGCTGAGGAAAAGGATTTTGTGGGTTGCAGTGGGGCAGTAAATAAAATTCAGCCAAGACCTAATGTATGTGAACGCTGATGCCATCGTACTTATAGGAATGGAGATCTGTTCAAAGCTATCATACTCTATCCTTTTGCTGCTAGTTACATGTTTATTAGACATATATGTGTTTACTCAATTCTGAGTCTTGGTTTAAAGACTGAAAAAGATTTACCTGTGGTGAGGTGCGGCTCATGCATAGCCTTGATGTCACCCTGGAGGACAGGCCTTGCAGCTCTGGATCTGAACTAGAGCTAAACGGTAGGGATAGTCACAGAGCTTATAAATGAAATCTCCCTTCACCCCAGATGACATAGTTCAAGAGGTCTGGCTTCAAGGTTCCAATTTCTCCTGTTACTGTTGGTAATTATTTAAATATAACACAATCCCTAGAATGTGCAGTATATACCTTACTTATTACGAGATCGTCAGTTGTTGGTTGCATTAGTTCTGTGATCAAGTTCAGAGGAAAAGCCTTTAAGAATATCAGGTTTTTTCTTTCCTCCATAGTCCTGCCTCTTTGGCATGGGTGCTCACAGCAATTCCCACTAGTAGCAATAGGTATTGAATAGGGTTTTTTCTCCCCTTAATGCTACTTCAGGAGCACAAGGTCAATGCTGCTTTCCCTCTGGTTTTCCCACCTCAAGAGAGTAACACTTTTGAACAGTAATCCCTGGTGTTTAGAGCTAGGATGTCCCCCAATCCTGAAGCTCATCTTTGCTACTAAAAACAAAACTGTATTCTCCATAGTGCAACGTGCCCGTGATACTAACCCTGTAACCTGCTGAGCTCCTGTCGCCATCTGCAAAAATAGATCTGGAGTCTGTTTACAAATCATAGGGATATTCCCAGGAACATTGCATTGTAAAACAACAGTTTGTCTTGAACGTATTTTGATTTTTCAAAACAGTTTTATCTTGAAAGCAATCCTGTAAGCCTTATCAAGCAAAGCCCTAGTTCCAATGTATCCATTTGCTGAATTAAACAGCGCTAAACATTTAACATTCTAAATGAATTAGGCTGGGAGATGTGAAGAAAGCTGAGCTTTAAGATGAAATGTAGGACAAACTCAAAAGGATGTTTTGCCTGTTTCATTCAGCATTAGTATCTTGCCTATAGGCCTCCCTTTGAAATAATCTGTGAACATGGTTACCATATAATTAGCTGAGCAGTAAGTTAGGTGTTTAAAAATATTTTTTCAGGTGCTTTTTTGTATTCATGATAGCTTCTCAACACCAAAAATCAATCTCAATCAAAGCTGCTACTGAGTTTATCATAAATTATCATGAAAAGGTTTTCTACTGAGTAGATGGTTAATTACTATCTAATTTGAATAATTTTGCATATTAATGAGAAATGAATGAAAATCATTTTTAGATTTTTAACTTCAGCTGAGAAACCCATGGAGATAATGGCCCCCTTTTAAGATGCATGTGATCCTGTTACTAAAGGAGACTGAGAATTTTTTTCATTTACCAACTTGTTTTAAATTGATTAATGGATTAGCATTTTTGTCATTAATAAACTATATCCAAATGAAAGACAAGTTCATTATTTGACTGTGTGGCCTTATATCTGCTGCCAGGAAAAAAAGTAACTGACTGAAAACAGATTAAGGCTTTGCTTAGGGAGGATGTAGCCTTGCACAATCCTTTGTAAATGCCAGAAAGCCAGAAAACTGCAAAGTTACGCAGAGCTGGTTTGAGGTAGGTAGCAATTCATGTGCTTTGCTATATGAAACATGAAAAGGTATCACAAACGCAAGCCCCTTTCTTCTCCTCAGCACCCACATCTAACTGTGAGTGGGCAAAAGTCCCGCCTGTGGAAAATGGGGGATGCAGCCCTCTGCACTGCAAAAAGCAATAGACCTATTTTGCCATAGCGATTTCAGCCTGGCGGGTGGAGCAACCTTTGTGCTTTCAGTGTGCTCCTGTGAAATGGCAAAGGACTGGAGAGAGCCTTGGTGGTAGCTCATCCTGCATTGCTCTGTATCAGGCTTCCCTGTACACCACTTTACAGGGAAATTAGCCAAATGACCGCTGCCCTCTTGTTTCACTGGGTCAAGCCAGTTCTGCATCTGCAGTGTGAGATGTGAGACTCAAAATATAAATCTGTGCAGCAATGGGAGTACAAGGCCATTGGAAGTTGGGAACTGTAAGTGACAGTAGATGCAGGTGCTCTGCAAACCTTCTGTATTTTATGTTGTCCTTTACGTAAGGCCTTTAGAGAGGTGACAGTCTTTTTGCAGAGTACCTAGAATGATGTAGCTCTGACAATTGCGTTGTTCTTTTCAAACTGCAGCCATACAAATAGTAAATAAGGATAAAATACACACACCATTGTGTAGAACTGCACACTTGTTCAGGGATGTCTAGTTAATACTGCATCTATTAGGACTTGGGTTTCTGGGATTACTCCCTTCTGATTTTCAACTGTGTGGTGTTTATAATATGAGCAAAAGGAACTTGGAATGAAATTGAAAGGTTGTACATTAAAAATGAGTATACAGTGCACTCTGGGAGTAAATAATTAATTGTCAGAAGATATCAGTGAAGCCTAAGGAGTGACATTTATATAAATACAAGACTATCCAGATATCTAATGGCAAATATTTAAAGACGGGAGGAAGAATTTTTGTAGGAAAATAAACCATCCTGCTTCAAAGCATATGCTAGATACCAGTCCTGTGGCCTGCCCAGTCATCCATAAATATTTTTTAATTGTTTTTCTTAACTTTTATGAACTGAAAAGGAAAAATTATATGCGTTCTTTAATAAATCCCAGGACTTCTTAGGGCCGTGATCCTTACTCCTGACTGCAAGGTAAGTGGTGCTGTGTTTGAAGGGAGTCTGGACTTTTCTGGGAAGAAGTTTCTTGAAATATGATGTTGCGATTGCTGAATTTGCACAAAATAAGAGGTTGAAATTTGCAAAATGGAAGAGGGTATTTAGCACACAGTCTTTAGTCTTGATAATGAAAAATATATAGCTAAGTCTACATAAAGATTTGGAAGGTATAGATTAATGTGAAATGTAACCAAAACTGTAGGGAGATGATAGCCTATTTTGGAGTCAGTTTCTGATCCATGCTATGATCCTTTCCTTAACTCGATCTATATTTTTCCAGCGCATAAAATGTTGCTTCCAACATATAAAATATTTCGGGGATTAGCATTTTTTTCTGTGTTAGCAAAAACTTCTTCACCCTTACTCCTCTCCATTGTCTGCTTCCTTATTATTACTTCTGGGAACAACTACCATGTGCATGGCTAAACTAGTGTTTGATTGGATTTGTCTTGGGAGACCTCTAAGGATAAGCTGTGGACTCCAGGCTATACCACAATTAAAACTGATATGTCAGCATGTCAAAACACTGAAAAAGTAAAGATGGAAACTGTGTATCAGAAGCAGCTAGTTAATTAACACAATTGCTTTAGTATGACAGTATTTTTTTACGACTTGGAATGAAATACCTGTAGAAAAGGATGCTTAAATTAGCAATATGAGAATTTAGTAATGATCAATATGCTTCTCTTGCTCCCTAGAAGGGTACTTATATATCAAGTCCACCCAAACAAAATGTTTCTTTTTGTTTAGAATATCATTGCAATCTGTGTTAGTGCTGATAAAAAAAATCTTAACAATTATAATTCTTAACAATGTGTGAAAACTCTGACACTTTGTACAAGCTAATAAGCATGTGACTAGCATCTTTTCCTGGCATTTAGCCATACTTTACAGATGCTTATATTAGTGTGTATCTCAAAAATTATTTGGCCCAGCTCTTGGAGTCTTCATTCAATACTCTGATTTCAAAAGAAATTCTACCTAAGTTTTGACTGCCTGTTTGAGTCAGTGGCTTTGTCCCTAGGAACACTATTTCAACAAAAATAACCTCTATTTGCAGAGGCTCTGCGGGTGTGGTTTGTAAATCATACCAATGGATTTGGTCAATAGGTCAGTAAGAAATAATGAAGCCGTGAGATCAAAAGATGTGTTAGCACCTTTAAGTCACCATGCGTGTATGCACAGAACCCGGTGCCTGCCACTGATACTGAAGTATCTAATGAACTATTATTTTCAGGTTTTCTAGTTTCTTACATTGTAGAAAAGGCTCTACTGCTTGTACATTTTTCTGGTGAGTAAAGTATTTGCCATCATCAGAAACATCAGCAGAAGGTCAGACTGACTGCATGAGAATTGTGTGAATATTTTTGCAGCTTTCATTAGCAAAATTATTTTAATTAGTGAAGCCCAAAGTAATTGAAGGAGAAGGTCATCTTATTTGTTTAGGATCAATGCCTCCATCACCATCCTGGTAGAATAGATCTCTCCAGTTGTGAGGACTTATTCTAATCTGGTGTAAATCAAGCCTAACTCCACAAGGTAAAATAGAGCCCCTCTACTATAAAACTCGAATCTTAAACACTGCTTTAATGGTGAAGAATGAAGCTGGGTGCCTGTTCCCATTTAGTGCCTTTCAGAGGTACTCTGCCTCTCAAATAGTCTTTGGACCTATAAGATCATCTGCAAAAGTATAGTACACTTTTAAGTACATAAATATGACATGTATGTCCATTATATCCATGATGATATATGAATGCAGTAGGGCACTGACCTTGTTCAAGGTGTGAACTGCTTGCCCTATAACCACAAGCTGGCAAATTTCTTGCCAGCATGATCATTCTAACAAGTTGTAGTAAAGGGGAAAGGTATTGCAGGCTCCTTCATGCTACACCTGAATATAAATGTTTGATCATATATTTCAAACATTGAAGCCTGCAGAAAAGTCAGGCCACAGCCTGGAGAAAAGGCGGCTCCAGGGAGATCTATTTGCAGCTTACCAGTACCTGAAGGGGGCCTACAGGAAAGATGTTGTGGGGCTGTTTATCAGGGAGTGTAGTGACAGGACAAGGGGTAATGGGTTTAAGCTGAAGGAGGGTCGATTTAGATGAGATGTTAGAAAGAAATTCTTTACTGTTAGAGTCGTGAGGTACTGGAACAGGTTGCCCAGGGAGGTTGTGGAGGCCCCATCCCTGGAAGCGTTGGTTGGATGAGGCTTTGGGCAATGTGGTCTAGTGGGAGGTGTCCCTGCCTGCAGCAGTGGGGTTGGAACAAGATGATCTTTTGAGGTCCCTTCCAACCCAAAGCATTCTATGATTCTATTTTCTGTATACCTAGTTATTTTTTCAAGGAGACCACACATAGATAGAATGAGAGGAGTAAAGGCAGCCAAAACTGAAGAGCTCTGTTGGCATTACATTTTCTTTAATTTTGTGATGTTTTCACCTCTACACTATGTACATAGGTTCATGCACAAATTTCCAGTGCACCTTTTTTCTGAACTTCTCTCTTGAATGGCACAGCTCTAACTTCAGAATCAGTCATAGGAAAGGTGCTGTTCCTAGAAGCCAGTGAGATTAAGATCCAAGTGCTTCAAACATCATTTGAAATGATCAAGGGCAGGGACCACTCATGAAAATTACCATGCACCAAGGAGCTAGACATTTAAAATAAAAACACCACAAATAATTGCAGGGCTTGTTCTATATCCTATGAATTCATAGAGTAATGACCAAACTGTGGCACAGCTCCACTCTCACTTATATTGAGTGTAAATTTATAGTAGTTACAGTGAAGTCAATAGCTTTTCTTTGGACTTACAAAGGTTACTGAATGTCAAATTCTGCTTTCAGGCTGAGAACAAAATAATTCTAAAGATATACTGAGAGCATGATCCTAATTTGCTTCAGCAGCCTTTGGCCTCTTTGTCATATAGAAACCCAAGAAATTACAGAAACTTCAGGTTTGTGTTCCTTTTAAAGACTGGGTGATTTTTCAAAGACCATCTGAGGAAGCAGAATGTGTACCAGTTAGGCACTGGCCTGGTTTTGAAGGCCTGGTAGATATGTATGCCCTCAACTGGAACCAGGAGCGTTCACTTGCTCAACTGGAACTGGGTGATCTTCATTTCCTTGACTAGAACTGCCTACCTCAGGGCAGGCAAAATCCTCCTTCTGCTTCCTGCTGTGCCCTGAAGTACACCGGCTCGACATACTTAAAATGATAAAAACTTCCTGAACTCCAAACACAACTCAGCCCAGGGCTAGCTGTTGAGACAAGCCATGGAGATGTTCTGCCTCATTTCAACAATTAGTGGATTATCCTTATGCTGTTTGATTATCTTTGTTATAGCTTTGTGTGTGTTACTGAAGTCTTAATTCCCACTGATTTCAATGTGCAAGATGTGCTTTTTGTTTTAATGATAACTCTGGAATCTGGAATTAACGATGCCAAATGAGGTTGTATATGGAGGTTCCAAGTTAATTTCTGTTTAATAGAAATAAATACAGGTGACTCTCCCTCAGGAAAACAGGGTCTGCAAGGTCATTTGGCTTGCTGAGACATGTGGAAGATGCTTTTATGCCAAGCCTAAATGGTGGGAAGGATTAGAGAAGTTTCAGAAGGGCATTTTGAATTTGCATATGTGCAGATCAGCCTAAAACAAAATGTCTTGAGAAATGAGTCATATAAAGGAATGGAAAGTGCGGAAGGATGTCCTTGTGTCTCTTCAAGTTGAGGTGAAATATCATAGCTGTCCTTTTCTGGCCAAAAATAGGCTACTACTTAAACTATATGCTGGTGGAAGTGTGTTTTGGGATGACCCTGCTGGGTAATCCTTCATACACACCCGCAGCTTTGAAATCCCCTGTAGCACATGCTTAAATGCATCGTGGGCATGCTTGCACCTCCAGCTATCCTGTCTGCCTTTGCAGGAGCAATGTCAAGCAGAGAAGACCTTGTCCACTGTCCCGTACCTCAAGGACAGGCAGGAGTTTTATGCTGCCTGAGTTCATTAGCTGGTCAGACTGCCTGCAGGGGACAAGCAGACACAAGCAACAAGGTCCCAGTGGCAACTCTGAATTTAGAGCGCTCCTGGGACTGTTGTGACAAAAATAAGGTAACCTACACTGTTTTCTGTGTGTGCACGAAGGATGTGGATATGTTATACCACCTGCCTATAGAACGGATCCCAGAGCTAAAGCTGCAAAGCTTTATGCTTTCAGCCCTAGTCTAATCCATGAAGTCTCAGCCAAAATGTCAGCCATTACAAAAGGTACTTGTGATAGTCAACATGCTTCTGAAACAAGGTTGCTTTTTGTGGAAATGCAGTGACCAATAACATGAGTTTGAATGAATTATGTCTTGACACTCATCCAGGTAAAGCAGCCGAGATGACAGATAGTTTGGCAGAAGGGGTACAGTTAGCATATGAAAGGATATCTATAACATATGGGCATCAGTATATATTTGTGGATTAATACATAGCTATTCTTCTGAAAAATAGGTTTTGAAATTGTCCTTTCTGCTTAAAAAAGTCAATGAAGATTTAATTATAAACCAAACATACCTAATACATATGTAAGAGAGATCCTGGAAAAAAAATTTAGAGGGCACAGGATGAAAATAAAGCCAAAACCTGTCATTGTAACCATTAACTGCAATGGATCAATGCCAGTTTACACCACCTGAGAATGTGTCCAATAATATCTATTTAGCACATGCTGTCCTGCATCTCTTGTGATACTTATTTTTACTTATTAGGTTACCTTTGGCAAAATAAGGTTCTGCTTTACTCCGGGGGCAAGTTTTAAATGAACTTTAATGCCTAATGTTCTTTTTTTTTTCAGTTTTCTTTTATTTGTGTATGTAGAATAAGCCAGCTATATACAGTACCTTAGAAACTATGTATTTCCGTGAGTTATAGATTTTCTTATATATTTGTATACTAATTATGTAACTAGTTTTGTAAACTTGTACTTCTTAGGTAAGATGTTCCAGAAATCAAAATAGTCAACATTAAACACCACAAGTACAGCTGCAGTTTTAAATATTTTATAATCCAATCAAATTGTTTGAGTAGTAATGCATTTAAACGTTGTTATGGAATCCCCTCTAGACTTTTTAAAATGGTTACTCTGTTCTTGGCTTTGCTATTTATGAAATTCATATGGGATGACATTTTTAATAATAGCGCATTTGACTTACAGAGTAGCAATTCCTGCAGTGTCTCAGTATAATCTATAATTTTCTGACTGAACTTTCAGAGGGACACAAACACATATCACACTTTTATTAATGAACATATACATCTGTTGATGTTGCCATAATTGAAATGACCTTAAGTGAGAAGACCTACATAAGTCATTTAGCATTTTTTATGATGCTTGGGTGAAGATGCTGTACAGATGCAGCTTTAGCAAGCTAAAGCAGGAGCACAAAAGCTGTGCTGCGATGATGAAGAGAGGTTTAATTTGGAAAAAGGCACAAAGCAAAGCACAGCCCACATATAATTAAGCAACATCCGGTACTATAGAGTCGGACAGAAGAAAGCTATCAGGGAGTTTAAATTACCTTTCCTCCCTAGAGAGGATGGCACTGTCAGGTCAGGGCTGTGCTAAATACTGGATAACATGAGGATATTTGATTGTAGTTGCTTTCACTGTACAGAGGTTGTGGATAAACTGAGGACATCATTTTTGATAGGCAAAAGTTCCTTAACCTCCTCAAGCACAAATACGTGTCAGAAGGGCATTTATAAAACAGCCGGGGCTGCAGTATTTCCTGGCCAGCCCTATGGCAAGGGAAGGATGGTCCAGGATGCATACACAAGCACAGACCTTCTGGATGAGCATCCTGGAAAACACAGAAATGTAGCCAGGGTTCCCAAGGTGGTCTTGCTTAGTTTCAGCAACATTTCTTCTGCACTTTCTGCATATTTCTTCATCTGCTTAAACACGTGGAATGATTTTTCTAATGATTATGGCCAAACCAGATGCTCATGTTGTGAAAATTGGCGTAGGTAGCTCTACTGGCTTCAGAAGCATAAGCTAAGATAGTGCTGCTTATGGTTTTCATTTGCTTAGTGCTGTGGGAGAGTTTGATTTGGAGTTTTGACCAGAAGAACTTTCAAGAGAGTATGTACAGGTGGAAGGATAGATCCTGCTCCCAGATACACAGTTGTAAATCTCACTACATGAAGGCTCTAGAGCTACTCCAGATTAACTGAGCCTGGAATCAGGCCCTGTGGTGTCTGAGTTACTTCAGACTGTTATTAATTTGAAGAGAGAAAATGAATTCTTGTTAAGGGGAAATAAGCAGTCTTTATTAATAATAATTAGAGAGGGAAGACATTAGTTTTGATATATTGGCTTAATTTGGTAAATAGACAGATCAGTAAAAAAGAATTAATAATTTTACAAACTAGTAAACATTTTCTGTAGTTTCATATTAATTGTGTTTAAACGTTTCCTTAAAACTGTGGGCTGCTCCTGCAGTAGTAGCTATACCAGTGAGTTGCCTGAGCACTCCCACTTAGTTGCAAAGTTGGGCACCTGCTTCAGCCCTTGGTGATGGGGTGGCATCCCCAAAGGCCCCCGAGCCTTGCGATCAGAGAGGCAGTAACACCAGGGTGTATGTGTGTCACCAGCAACTGGGACATTACATATTTCAGTTTGCATGCCACTGCACTTCTTACAAACTGTTGCTCAGGATTTGTTTCTGTCTGTTTTGTTTTCTGGTTTCAAGGCATATAAAAGATGGTATATGCTGTTAATGCAGTACCCCTTAAAGGTGTTCTGTGCTAAGGTGTGAATCCCATTACTGTAGGACCCAAAGACTTTCGTTGTATGTCTGTTGAGATTGCAAAATTTGGGGGGGATCGTGGGGGGAGAGGCTTGGGATGTGTGTGCCAGCAGCATATCTGTGTCCCTTTCCTGTCATTAAACCACATCTCCTCCAAACCACCAATGTAATAGTTTTTTCAGGGGCTAGAAGGGAGTAGTGACACTGTCACCACATCAGTCCTGAAAGATCTCACTGGTGCTTTGCTTTCCCATCTAATCACCCTAATCTTCTTAATCTTGACTTTTGGTGGGATCACAGCAGAGAGTAAGGAATTATTTCACACAAGCTAAGTGGAAAAAACACCAGTATCAAATTTTACCAGAAGCCATACACTAATGTACCAGGATTATTGTGTTCGTCATAGTCAGAATGATTGTATGTAATTTTACATGTAATGTTCTTTGAACATATGGTTCATAACATAAAAATCCCTTCATTTTAATTGACACAATAGGCTGGAATGGCTTTTTTTCCCTTGCCAAAGTACTTGTTATGGTCTGTATCACCTATAATGTGCATTCTGAAAAGCTCCTAACTAGGTATTTGGATGCTGGAATGCAAGAGATTGCTATTTATGAGACCATGAGACCACCTAGTGGGTCAATGATTTGCATTTTAAAAGTTCATTAATATGTACTAAGATCATAATAATGCCAGTTTCATCAGATCAACCTTCATCTCATTCTAGTAATAAATATCTTTAAAAAATGTCTTTTGACATAAAACACAGGAGCAAACAAATTTGTGTATTTGTGACTCTCGAGTTGCTCTAATTAAAAGTTTAAAGGACACTGGGCAAAGTGTTTTTCCCCCAGCAGTGGATAAAATCATTTTTTCCCTTCGCTGTTTTTAAGAATCCACTAAAGGCTTGAAAGTGAAATCTGTTTTCTTATCTAATCCCTTTTTCTTCCTTCATGGACACATACTGGTTTGCTATTGTAAGGCTGCTTATGAGTGCTAGTCTGCCTGGCATTGATTTTCTTTTTCTTTTTTTTTTTCCCCTTTCTTATTTAGGAATTGCACTACTGCGTATTTGTTTAGGAGAAAATACAAACATAAAGAATTATGTGGTTTTTCACACATATTACAAAGAAATATAACTTTCTTCTGACAACTATGTACTAGCTCTTGTGCTCTGCACCCCATCCAGATTTCACATTGAACTGTTTTACATCTCTGTACCTGTCTCCAGTTGAAGCAGCCTTTATTAACCATAATCAGAAACACCCTTTTCTCTCAACCCTGTGTTCATCCCAATCCATATTCTTTTCCCTTTTGCAGAGAAAATTCAGAATAATAGTAACTGTCTGACAGAAATAATGTTTTGGGGGTTTTTGTCTGTTTCAGAACCATAGCACGGAGGAATTTACTTTAGACTCCCTTTCATTAAAGTTTAATCACAAAGGCATATACAGAGTTAGGTGAACGCCTGCATGACTTGTCTGAAATATAGGTTAATTAAGCAAGCTAAATATACTTTACAGAACAATAGAGCATACCGTTCTGCAATTGAATTCAGAAGATTCTGAGACAAAAGTGATCATCCCAACGTTTGCACTGAGCTTCCCCAGGCCTGTTCTGAACTTTATACAACAGCATAGACTAGTGGCAAGAGGAAAGATTGTAACCAGGACGCCTTTACTATGTGTCGTCTTCTGGGCTGTGACCCTTCTCAGATTTAAGATACAATGAGAGCCTAGTAACCTGTAACTGTGGAAACAGGTCCTTTAGGGATTTTATAAAATACGAATGTAAATGATAACTACCTTAATTATCTAAAGCTACTTTCTGTTGACTAAGTAAGCAGAAAAAAATCTCTCAGCTAATGTGGTAGCAGTTACACAAAGTCACAGAGACAGAAGCAAGTGGGGCACTTCCTTCCCTTTTGATCATGGAGCACTCAGTTACCTGCAGTTCAGCATATTCTTTTTTTTTTTTTACAGTATTGTGTTTTCCTGACTATATTGGCATAACTGTCCTATTGTGTAATCTGAGATGTAAGGTGGTGAGGTGACAGTAAACATTTTTTAATTTATTTAAGTTCAGTTTGATTTCATCTACCTCCATTTATTTCCATTTCTCGATGGATTCACTTTGTCAGTGCCTCCAAACCCAGAGGACATGCAGACTGAAGAGAAAGAGCATTTCCCTGTAGTGCATAGGACTGACTGCCTCTTTTCTGGCTAGGAATACTTACACTATTTAGTTCTATAAATTTAATGGATTTTCTTCTAAATAATATCTGTCTAGGAAAACTTTTGGCAGGTCTTTAAAGAAGCAAAACTCCCACTGACTTCAAAAGGGGCTTGTTCAGTGACAGAATGCAGTGTTTGGCCCCTGGAGCTGTAGCAACACCTTCCGTATCCTTGGTGCAATGGAGATCCCTGCCAGATTTCCCCTGAATATAGAGTAAGACCACACATAGGATGCTAAGGAGGCTAGCTTCTGTTTTGCCAATGTCTGCATTATGGCCTTTGGCATTTTGCTTATCCATTCCTGTCCACCTTATATAATCATTCACACTTACACAAAGTGGGTGTAAAATGTGAAAGAAAACTGACAGTTGTTTTCCACACCTTTTCTACTGTTACTGATGACTAAATGAGCTGCAAAACAATGAAAAATCTCAGTGTCAGAAAAGACCAACTTGTCAGACCTAGAATAACACTAGGACAGATTTTGAGCAAATCTGCTGGACTTTTCTACTGCTCATTAGCTAAACCAGACAGTTTCACACAAAGACCTGATCTTGTTACCTGATCCACCTCTGAGCTTCGTTCAGAATTTGTTCTAGCCATTAGTAAAATATGTTCTGCCTTTAGCCTGGCCTCAGATGAACTAGTGTCCCAGGTCTCTTCCTCCCGTGTGGGGAACTGTAAGCACATAGCGTGTGTGAGATGGGGCACAGCACGTGCTGCTGAGTATTGTGGGGCTTCTGGCCCTGGGAATGGCCAGCTGGGCTGGCGGCCAGCCACATTGCTGGCATTGGGAGTGCCATGGGTGGTGTAGAGATGAATGTATTTATGGCTGTGAATGGTGTTGGTCTCCAGGTTTAATAACTTGGGCTCTGTATGATGCAGACTTCATCTAGAGCGGGGCTGGTATGGGTGAGGTAGGTCAAGTGCTAGTCTATAAGTAGAGGAACAAAAGTGGTTTGTAATCTTGGCAAGAGGGGGATGAGGCACATGAGGACAAGATGGAAGTGATCTTTGGTTAGAGAGAGGGAGGAAGGCAGCAGTTGGTAGGAGTCTGGCAGTGGAGTGGGAGGGAGACCTGGACCCAGAGAGGTAGAGCGTACGGACAATTTTCCCATGTTTGGCTGCAGAAAAGCTGGTGTAGCAGACATGAGTACTAAATGCCGATTGTCTTCATTTTGGATTTTTTTTCTGCTAGCAGGAGTAGAATCTGACTGCTTCAACTCAAAGGACTATAACTGATTAGTGATAAATTAAGATCAACTGGCAGAACTTTAGTAAACTTTTACAGAGTTGCTCTGAATTGAAACACTGGAGAATCTGGCCCAGAGGCAAGCAGTTAGTTCTGCTAAGGTTTTGGACTCAGCCTTTCTAAGCTGTGAGGTCAAGGCATTCAATTCTGGTCTTTGTGTGACTAGGCTGTGCCGAAACAGGTAATTGTGTCTGCAGTTAATCATGGGGGAAAAGCTGTATTTGCAAAGAAAACATACAGAGAGCCTTAAATATCTAGGTTCCCTAGCAGGTCTGCAGGGGTTTTATTGAATCCTGCAAGTGAACTGGTAACTTCATTCTGGAAGTGGCCAACCAATGCCACTCTGCAAGCTGAACACAGAAAGCTCTGTGTGGCTGGAAGTTATGAGGCCTACATTACACAACCCAGATTCCCAAGAAAAGGAGATGTCTGGAGTGGCTCTCAGGTGGCTCATGATGATGGTTTTTCCCAGTGGGTTGTCTGCTGTGGCAGGAGATACTCGTTAGCTGATGTCTGCCCAGCTTCTCTGCTGGTCCAGGGAGGTAACATTGGCCTAGACAGCTCTCAAACTCTCTAAAAGCGAGATCTGATGGAAGAGGCCATCTCTGCTCCCTCTTTTCCTTGTTATTTAAAATATCAGAAGACATTTGAGAGAGATCTCTTCTCATAATTTGCTTTTTATCCACTCTGATGTTTTGTGATATGGTCTGCAAATGTTGCTTGCAGAACATAAGTTTATGATAAAGAATTTCTTGAAAGCTGGGAGGACCTAGGTACTTACGTGATCAAATATATACATGTGAGCATAGTATTCTTAGCTCAAAAAAGCTGATAGCAATTTGAAAGATAACTCTGGAAAAAAAAATAGCACTTTCTGAATTACAAAGAAAAAGGTGAAAGAATTGGAGGGCAGAAGGACCACAGGGCTGGGCATTTTGCAGTTTGCTACTGCCAGAACTGGTCTGTGACTCTGGATTATAGGAGATACTTGAATGGAAGACAAAAAATTCTATTAGACTATTTAAGGATGACATTAAAGTGAGATTTGTAGCAATCCTTTTGATTAAGCTAACATTTTCCCTCCTAGTGTCAGGAACCTTGTCAAAACTTAGCTGCCCGTGCTCAGCACTGGCTCTGCTATGACACAACTGTGTAACCTTGGACAAGACTGCTGTGAAAAGAGCTATGTGAGAAGTGGTGTGTGGGGCTTCCTCCAGTTAGCTCAGGAGCTGCTTTTAAACTCAAGCACTTCTCTGGCTCTTTACCTGAGCTCATCTGGAGGTGAGCCTGTGCTTGGCTAGGTACCTCGCTGGTCCTGATCTGGACCCCTGACCTGCTGACTTGACTTGTGGGTTCACCTGCCTCTTTTGCCATAAGCTTGTCTGACAATCAGTGGGCTCTTGGCTGATGCCGGTTACTGTCATGGTACCTTTTTTGGGTCCTGTGAGACTGCGCCCTTTCATGGTAAGGACCCTACCCTGCCCTCTTTGCTGTCACCTTCAGCTCCTGTCTCATCTCCTTTGAGGAGCAACTGACTCTTGCTGCTCCCTGACTCGGATCCTTTGGTGCTAGGAATCCTTAGCTGTGGTAACAGCACTCTTACTGTGACCTGCTGCAGGGATAGAACTATGTAATTACTAATAAGTTCCTAAGAAATGCCTTACTGAGTCAGAACGGTGGCCCATCTATACCCTGCATCTGCAGCAGTGAGAGCAGGAGCTACCAGTACTTCAGCTACAAACTGAAAAGCACGAACCAGCTTCCATTCAAGTCTATGGGACACAGACTCCTAGAAGGCGTCCTCAGGTATACAGTTTGAGGATAAGAGTCTACTCTTCTAAAGTGAAGAATACTGTGATCATACCTAGAAATAAAGAAGCAGCCAGAGAAAAAAAGAAAGCATGTAAAAATGTAGAAAGCAGAAGTAAGATGACTGCAGGGTTCATGAAAGGGATATAGGAGAAAAAACTATTGTATTTTCTGCCCTTATATCTTTATTTCTGCTCTCTTATCAGTCCTAGTTTTGCACATTCTTTTTTCTTGCCCCTTCTATATCCTTCTCTTCTCTTGCTCTTTCCCTGGCATGATGTGATACACTGTAGCTTAAAATCTTGGCACTCTTCTGAACAGCAGAGTTTAAAATTCTGAAGGCTTTGAGTGGTAATAGCCGAAATATTTCATATTAGTGAAAGGTTAAATCTAGGTCACCAGTTCCCAAGTACAGTTTGAGAGAAAATTAAAAATGCTCAGATTTGCTTACTTAGTCCGTCAACTTCAGCAAACATGCAGAGTCAGTCTTGTGAGGGGGGGGTTTAAGTGCCTGTTTGTAACCCTCAATTTACAAGGCAGTGAGACTTGTGTGAAATTTCTATATTGGGCATAAATTGCTTTTTTGTGATCTCAGTGTTGGCAAACAAGGTAGTTTTTGTGCGGTGCAGTGGTGCATTTAAGTTGTGAGGGTTACCTAGTCAATTTTGAACAGATGAAATTCTGTGGGGTTTTTTGCTGCCTTTGGCTGTGTGTTACTTAAAGGGTCTGGAAGGTGAGTGAAATCATCTATATACGAATTCTTTCATGAGTCAGGAAAAAAATGATTATGTCATTTTTTTGGGGGACCAAGGGTTTCTCTGCAATGGCTTATGAAATATGACTCTTCCTCTTCTGGGGAATTTGGGAGCAATCTTCTCATTTTAGGACAGTTCTCTGTAGTTTGAGGGAAGAGAATAATCATACTGCTCTCCTAGTTACTAGCTTGTCAGTCCAGTTTAGCAGAAATTTAGGGGTGGGTTTTTTGCTTCCTTTACTTATTTATCCACATATATCTTTAAGTCAATTCATTTTCTCACTATTCAGATGTCAGCCAGAGAGTCACAAATCAATATCTGACCACGTAATTTTTTGATGTAGGAAATGAGGCATGTTTAGGGGGTTACAGGAAAAGAATGACAGAAAAGGGCACATTTTAAAGTGAAGTTAACGCTCTGGAACTGGACAGATTGACATCAATCAATAAAGCACAAGGAGCTGCTCAATGGCTGTTGCTTGAGCCTCTTCTAGAATGACCATTTACAAGGGAAGGTCGTTCAGTTTTTGTGCCATTGTATGTCTCAATCCTGCCTCATGATACACGCAAACGCTTTCCTATGCAACTTCTCTGGTTCTCAAATTAACTATTAATGAAATGGCTATTGGATTACATTGGTATTTATTACTGCTGTGCTTCCCAGTTACTAGAATCTTGGAAATGATCCTTTCCATACTATCATCCAAGTCATTACTGTGAATAATTAGAAAGCTGGGCTGTACCCTACTGGTAACCTCTTTCCACCTTGAAATAATCCCATTTACTTCCACTGTTTGTTTCTTGCCCTTCAGCCAATTTTCAGCCTATGTAGCCTGCCAGTTTTCTTCCTATTGTGTGAGTCTGCACCTTAGGCGCTAGTCTCCCATATGGAAATGTTTTCAGAAAATAAGAACTGAATTTCTTGTATCCAGTCTCCCTCTAATCATTCTGTGTTGTACTATCATGCTTATATATTCAATATTCCTTTCTCCTCCCTTGTCAGAAACATTTGCCAAACTGTTTCATTGCTGGGTCCCTTTTCAGGGGGCTTGAATTACCTCTCTATCTTCACCTTCCCATCTTACTTCCAAATCACATCCCTGAATAGAGATTCTAAGTCCTTTCTCTAATCATCCGTGGGCAGGGATCCCTCTAGATAGCTAACTGTAAGAATTTTGTGGGGAGAGGACGAGGTATATGGTCTCCATCTTTGTGTAAATCTCTGAAGGGGCACTAGTGTTGCACCATCATTGTTTTTGTGGGATAAATGGGGGGATTTTGATTGTACAGGAAACTTAATTAGATTTAAGGCTAATTAAATTCATTTTTTCATATTAACATGTTCACAAATATTATTGCATCTCGTTAGATTTCATTCTTCTATCCTTACTGAACAATATTCAGTGGTAGTTTCAGATTACAATAAGTTCATTATGAAGATAAGGTGGAATTAGTGTAGGAAGCTCAGCTGGTTGAAGGGGTCTGTGCTTTAATTACTGCAGAGGGTGTGCATATTAATTACAACACAAGTGATATTTACTGTACCTCAGGAACATATGACAGGGTAAAGATACTGACAGCACCAGCTAATAAACTCAGTATGATAATGAGGAGAAAAGACCATAAAAATAGAAGGAAATAAAATTATTCATAAAGTATATTGATCCCAAAGTAAAGACATTAAGCTCTGATGAAGGGCAACAAAAGGGAAGCTCCTCACTTTATCAAACAAATAACCAAAGTAGAGAAATGTTAGCAGAGAGACAGATTGTCATTATACTGGTCATGTGACCACGCTCTAGAGAGTACATGTGAGCAGTAAAATGTAAGATTATTTTTTTAATAAATCAGCAGAAAGTCAAGTCTTTACCTGCAGGATATCAGGTCGCAGTGGTTCTGATGAGCTTGGGGGCTGGACACTTTGTAAGGTAATGTTTAAAGAAGAGTGACGGGAATGGATTGTTCTTCGGATGAGGAGCCATCACCAGCTACACAAAGAAACAACATGGCTAATTGGTTTAGGCTGCAATAATTGCTGCTGGGCTTTTTTTTTCCTAATACTAATTTTGAAACAATTGTGTTAAATCATTTTTGAGCCACCTCACAGGCAGCCTCCCATTCAACAGGCATTTAAGTATGTACCAAACATGAAATACAGTGAAAAGATCTCTTGCGTGTCTCTCAGCTGTTGGGTCAATGCCCACCTCCCCAAGGTATGGAGGCCAGCTCCCTTGGCTATTCAGGCTAGGGGACCTGTTAGAGCTCTATTTCCCTGCTGGCATTTATACCTGGTTTACTACTTGGCAGCAGTGCAGAGAAGTGCAGCATGGGTGACTTGTTGGGATGACACAACACATGGGTAGATAGTATAGACTCAGTCTTCTGTTGTTTAGCTTCTTTGGGTCTGGTACTAATTGCACACTTCATTGGGACTTGTGTCAGGACAATTTTGTTCATCTGTCTCCTCTTAGTATAAACTAAGGCTGTGCAAGAGAATTGAAAAAAAAAAAAAAAAAGTAGTGTAAATAATTTCTTCTAGACATTATCTTCCTTGATATTTGAATTCCCAAAGATTAATGTATCTGTATTATATGACTTCTGAGCTAAGGCCTTAGCCACCAAAATGGAAAATAAGAGCCTCATCTTTTGCATGTTATTACTGTACACCCTAATAACTCTGTAGTAATCATTTTGTGCTGGCTTTTTCAAAAGATTTTGCCTAAATAAAATCAACGGAAGCAGTTCAGTTCACAGTGCTTCAGACTAGTTTGGTGTCTGTGAATAAGACAGGGACCATACAGTGCATGGAAGTTTTAGTAAATATACTTTTTACTATAGACATTGTGCTACAGAACAATTCCTTAGAGGAAAACACATTATAAGTTAGGTGACAGTGAGGTGAAGCTGGCAAGCAAGTCAGCTTGCTAGCCATTCATCTCTAAAGACCTATGTTGAAATCACATTTACTGAAAACTACATATGTCTACTGCTTTGTTGTCATCATAGCCTTGGCAGACATTTGTTACCAATCACAAAGCTCCTTCATGTTGGGCATGTATGTCAATCTTTGCTTAATAAAGACACCTGGATTGAAATAGCCACTCTTGGTCAGGATCTCTGTACTCTAGTAAAGCCTGAAGTGGATACCTATTTCATTCAAATGATCCTTTCACTTTTTGGAGCACTGGTTGGGGTTTTTTTCCTTCATTCTGTCCTACAATTAAGAATCCACATTTTTTCCTCTTCATTCTTCTTGACAGGTCAAGGAAATAATGCAATACTTACATTTTCAGTACTCTGGTTAACACTAAATTCAAAAGAAAAAATGAAAAATATCTATTGTCACTGGAACTACCATAGTGCCCCTAAGTTAAATGCTGATTTCCATTTTATGCTAAAGTTTAGTTTGCTAGCTACTGTTGAAGATCCTAAATTTTCCACTCTCTCTGTTCATTCTTTATTAATTCAGCTTTCCATGTGGCTGTCCCCCTGACTCTGGTGTAGTGTCAGGGTGGAATAACTTTTTTAACTGTTCTTTTTTTCAAGTCAGTTACTGGTTTTACACATCAGGCAAACAACTGCACTTTAAATATCGAAACCTCTTGAATCTATAAAACAGATTGAAAATACTGCAAGAGCATTTGGTACCTTGACATTTCAGGTACTTTTATCCAAAGCCAGGAAGCTCAAGAATACACAAAACAGGGAAAAAAAATTATAACAAAAGTATATGACCCACTTTCAAAGCTTCAAAAAGGTCTAGTTTATATCTGATAAGGTTTTGGATAAATGTTTCGTGTATTTCTTTTATTCAAGTGAATTTGCCTATCCTTAGTTGTAATTCAGTGAGCAAAAGACTAATGGCTTTCCAGTGGCCTTTGTGAAATGTGTTGGTGTTTTTGGTTCAGTTCCCAATTTTTGTAGCACTAAAACCCCTGCTGCTTTACGCACTTGTGCTCCTGGGTTTGACAGAGATTGAGGTTTCATTTACTCTCTCACCCTTAGAGGTGGTCCTTCCAAGATTAGGACTGAAGCAGATTTGAGGACATTGGGGAAGCATATGTTCTTTCTGTGCATGCTTCACATATCCTTAAATTTCACAGTTTCTGGGCTCTGATTCAGTGTCTTTCAGTGATGCATTTATCAACAGATTTTTAAAAGAGGAAAAAAAAGATACAGAAAAGTTAACCTCTATCCTAGTTGCTACTTGTGAGGAACAACAAGGAACAAAAAGCAAGACAGTGATGTTGTGATATTTTTGATGTTCTGAATGTGAAGAGTTGCTGATCTAGATGCTAATGCTTAAGGACTAATTTGAAAATTTTCATTAAAAATAGAATTTTAAACCTCCCCTTTTGTATCCCACTGTAAATCCATTGTCTTCATTGGAGACATTCTTCACTTAGCCCTGTGAGGTGGTTAAGCATATGAAGTCAAGCTTACCACATTTACTTAATTAAGTAAATGTGCACACTGAAGTGTTTCCCTAAATCGTAGCCTTAAGCCTAGGAGAAATTCTTAAGTAAATTTGCGTGTTACATTGACTTAAAGCTAAGCATAGAGTTTAAATGCTTAGATGAGTTCAGCCTAACTGCAGCCAGAAAAGAATTGGGACACCTGGCACATGTATGTGTGTCACAGGCGTAAATAAGCACAGTTTCGGTGATGTAGAGCATAATGGTATTTCCAGGATCAGAAGGAACTCTGTTTTATGCTAACAGCCAGTGTGACAGTGAGATTTATTTTAAAGGGCTAGCAAAGTAGGGCAGAAAAGAGTATTAGTGGATTTAGTATATTTAGCCTTTCAAGGTTTTTTACAGTGCTATGTAAGGACCTCATAAGGAATCTTAATAACTTCAGTGTAGATCCTGGTTTAACACCTGCTAAAAAAAGAGGAAACCAATTGGCCTTCCTTGCATCCTTCTCCTTCCTTTCCTCCCCTACACCCCGTGCTACTTTCTACTCTCTGCGGGAGCTGACGTGATATGCTGACCATACTAAATGATTTTGGCTAATCAGTGTTGCGTAACATTTTGAGGAATTCCAGGGCTAATCAGACTGTCTACTTGGCAAATATAACAAAAGGCTATACAATGAAATTCAGGTTCTCGGGCATGTTTTTATGTTTTGAATTACTGCTAACATAAGAGTCAATGAAGTCAGTTCGATTAAGATGGCTGCTCTGTAGAACAGTGCTAGTTGTCAGTCAGAAAGAAATAGAACAGAATGTGAGGCTGGTCAAAGAGGATAAATCGTAAAGAAGAAAATATTTTAATGCTGCCATATAAATCAATGGCATGTCCTTACCTTGAAAATCATGTTCACTTTTGGTCACCTTTTCTCAAAGACATAACAGAAATAGAAATGGTCCAGAGAAGGGCAAAGAAAATGAGTCGAGCCATCTGAGAGCCTTTCATATAAGGCTATGTTAAAAAGGGCAGGATTATTATTTAGTTTGGAAAGAAAATCAGGAGGAAACATGGCAGAGGCATATAAAATAATGAAGGGCATAGATCAGGCCAGTCTGCTGCTTCTCATTACATTTGTCTGTAACCAAAGAAAAAGAACTTAAAATAGAACAACAACAGGCCAAAGAGTGATTCATTAGAGTGATTGAAAAAGTACAGTACCAAGTGTATGTATTTAACTTGTGGAACTCAGAGCTGCAGGACTAAATGAAACCCACACAAATTACATTAATAAAGCCCAACACAAATTTACTTTTAATACTTGAATTGTAGCTTACAGTCCTTCCAAGCAGGATTTAAGTAAGAGCTGTCATTACTCCTCAGGCAGGCATAAGATACTTAGCAGCTGGGGTGGAGGAATAATTTTTTTTCCCCTGTCATACTGTATTGTACAATTTAGGGCAGAAGAGGGAGTATGCCTTTCCTTGCTGCATTCAGTATTGGTCGCTATCAGAGACAGGATGCTCCATTGCAAGAATTATGCAAGGATAACTTTGAAGCTATTGCCCACCGGCAATTTATTAGCTAAGAATTCTCTGTGCAAAAAAGTGCCACTTGTCTTTGGGGTCTGGGGTTTACTTCTAGGTTGTGCTCTTTGTTTTCTGTCTTTGATCTTGCCAGAGTTTGGTAACTGGGTTGGGTTAGTTAGCCAGAACTGCTTATAATATTTGCCTAATGTAATAGTTGCCTCTAATCTCTTGGTGACTGTAGAATAAGAATCAATGTACTACATGAGCTTTTAAAAGCCTGATCATTGTAAGGTGAGCATGATCATTAAATGATCCTCACTTTATTAATGCGCTCTAAGTATCTTTTCCTGTATGTCTGGCCGTCGCACTTGAGGTAAGTTAGGAACAATTACAATACAAAATAATATAGGTAAGTAACAGTAAAACATTAGTTAGGATATCCAAGGTACTCTGGAAGATACACTCTATTGCAACTTAACTTCATGTTTAGTCATTGGAGTTCCTGTGCTCTGCTTTTCATTTGTAAATAATGCAAAAATTTACCAGGCTACCTTGCTGCAAATAGAGGCTTTTAGTTGAACTCAGCGTTTACTTTCTCTTAAATTCTTAGATGAATTAAAATAATAGAATACTGTAAACAGACTGAAAATCTTTCTTAATCACTTATTTGGGTAGTCAACAGTTACTCATAAGCTTTGTGACTTTTTTCAGAGAAAAGGTAGAATGTCTTTGTTGTTAGCAATGTATTTCTGATTCATAAAATACAATTGCCTTTAAGGATATTTGAGTATGCAGACTTAGTTTCTGCTTAAATGGAACATAAGCACTTTCCTAAGTGAATTTGAACTGAAGTGGTCTGAGCAAAGTATGGAAAAAATACTCACAAATGTTTCTCATATTAAAATAAAAAGAACCGCAACTGAAATATGCAGTGACCTTGTTGTGTTTGCTTTTCCTGAACAATGAGAGGTCAAATCACATTAGCACAGATACTTGGAAATACTGAATTTTATGCTTGTATTTCTGAATATTCATAGTGAACAGAATTCTTCATTGTGCCGAGGGCTAGCAGCGTTTAGGTATCACCCGTTACCCTTGCTAGCCCTATCCTGTGATTATACAGCAGGTTTGTGCTGTATGTATTTCACCCTATATGACCTTACACAATCCACCCCAAAGTGCAATTTTTCCTTTTCCTGAAAGCTATCTCCTTGCCTGTGGCTTGCAAAGGATGTTCCATTGTTCGCTGCACTGGTGTTTGGCTCTTGTCTAGACCAATGTTCACTCATCACAATACCCCTGTCAACACTGTGCTACGTGTGTGTTAGCTGCACTATATTACTGTTGTCAAATGGTTCTGCTGTCATGTAGTGTTTAAATGTAAAAGATATAGGTGACGATGTGAAGCTGGAGATTTGTGCTGAAAATCTGGATTTTAAGTTGTATGCAGCACAGAAGTTGAAAAGCTGAGACAGTTTTACAATAAATGTAAGCAGTTTAAGCAAGCTTGTAGCTATCAAGATGTGGATGTATGTTTTCCCCTCTGAAATGTGCTGCCTTTCAAGAACACAAGTGTGGCATTTAGGTGACACTGTACTGCTCATCCGTGTGCCCTTTCTGGGGATGACTCTCCTTCTGTCTCCTCCTGTCTGCACACACTGCAACTCTAAGGGTCTTCAGTGACCCTGCCACAGGCTACAAGACCAGTGAGCTGAGCTGCAGAGGAGTCTAAACTTCCAGTGATATAGGAAAAGATGACAATGAATAAAATGCAGTGCTCTCTTTCACTTCTATCAGTTTTTTCAGATCTGTTCTTTTTTTTTTCCTATGTGCTAGGAAAGCTTCATATTTTTTTATGATATTTCCCTGGTATTACATGCCTGCCTGTTTCTATTTTTTTTTCTGTTTTGGTCCAATACTCAAAGATGTTTCTTGTTTTCCCCCAAACTGGGTTGTGGGTGACCTTCCTAAAATCCAGTGTCTGTTGAGAATAATTCTGAGTACCTGACTTAACCTTAAACAAAACAAAAAATCAGAAATAAGAGAAAAAGACTGCTTTCCTTCCTCTTTATCTGTTACACTGAAGCAAGGGAGACAGCACAACCTACAGTAGTCCTCAGGAAACTGGTGTCAGAAGACGACTGCTTTTTTGTTACCCTAAATTGGAGCATAGACCCTAGCTGTATTCAAAGAAGAAACTGAATGTCTCTTGGTCCATGACCTGTAGTTCCTGGCAGATTTAATTGGCAATTCAACTTGATTAAAAATCTGGTAAAATTTCTTGTGTGGACTGGCCAGTCTGTCAATGGGCATGTATCAACATGCTTCACAGCAGTCCACAGGCCTCTGCAGACTGATATCAGCTAGCTCAAAGTTTTAGGGAGCTCTAACTGCTAGGAGTGGTCGATCCTAAAGCAGCCCTGAACTAAGGAAGGGCTCAGCTGATCAAGAGCAGCCCATAGGGTATAAACTGTAACCTGAGTACAGATGCCGTTGTTTATCAGTAGCATTTAGACAACAAAGGCAAGTTTCTTTATTGTTACCTCTTTCATTTTATCCCACTCCCTATATTCCTTCAGAAAAGATTACCTTTCCTTAACAACAAAAAAAAAAAACCCAAACAAAAAACCCTGACACTTGCAATTAGTCATTACCTACTGTTGCTTGCAATTTGTTGGCAGATCAAGCTACAATCTGTTGCACTATGACAGATCAATTTCTGCAACTCACAAATTCATTACAGAACTGAGCCAAAACAAAACAACTTTCTCTCTCCTTCCTTCCTCCCCCTGCAAAGAAAACACCCTCCCTTCCCCTACCCTTAATGCTACAGCCTCTGGTTAGCAGAGATTCTTAGACTTTTGTGGAAAGGAGCAGATGGGAGGCAAGAGAAGGATGGGAAAAAATGAGCCTTTCTCAATGTAATGCCCTTAATCTGAGTACATGTGCATGCTAATGTGAGATCAGTCCCCATCCCTGGAGCAAGCTACTATGCAGTCCTAAAATAGCATTTCAGTTACTGGATACTGTACAAAATACATTTTTGCCTAAACTTGTCCTTGCATTGTAACTGTTGTATCCTGCCAAAGATTTGGTCGAGGATGGGTGGGATGTTTTGTATCAGATTATCGGTTACAAGATTAGACACGAACATGTGCTTCCTTTCAGAAAACAGTGACCACTTGCAATTTTGTGGGAGCTGCCCTTCATCTTTCCTTTGCATAAGAGGATGTCAGGGACCTGATGGTTGTGTGGCAACGTGTTATTCTTTTAGAGAACTGTAGTCATCTTTGCATTACCTCCAAGAATGTTTAATTAAATAGCACTAATGGCTAGAACACAAGAAGTCAGATAGAAGAATATTTTCTTTTTCTACTACCTTTTGTAGCTTTTGTCACCTGACTTGGTAAGCCCACCTTCAGTGAAAAAATAGCACAGTGACATTTTCAAAACATGCAGTCCCTTGAGCCTGGAACCTAACACAGACAAGAAAGCTCAGCTTGATTCCAATACTGCTTTGTGATGTGTACTCCTCTTTTTCAAGAGCTGGGCTGCAACAGCTGCTAAATACAGAGAAAGGGGGGAAAAGGTTGCTATTATACAGAGTTTAGTCGTACAAAAAGCAGATGCTTTATATGGATTTTATAAGTGAACATGCTCAACATTCCAAGGCATCCTGGGCTTGTTGCTCATGCTACCTTCACTAATTTTGCATAGTGATAAGCAGCCACTAGATTGTTTGCGCTCTCTCTTTCTCGTTTTCCCAAATGGCTCAATCCTGTGTAACATGTAGTGCCATCAGATCCTGCTGGGGTCAGTGAGCACTGATGTTGGACAGCTTCTTGTAGGAAGCCCTTAGCTTTTCAAAGAGGGGCGAGAAAACTAGCAAATCTTCTCAGTGTTATAAAAATGCATCCTTCTATGAGGCCAAATTTGTAGAAGTGCTCGCATTTTAGCACCTGAATGGAGCAGCCAGCTTTTTTGACAAGTGCTGGGAGCTGCTATCACTGAGGATCACAAATTCCCCTAGGTTTATTGTCATGGATGGTGATGGCGAGGAGATTTAACTACATCAATGCGTGTGGCACATCAATGAAATGTTAGCGATAGGGAGGGTCACTATAGCAATATATATCTTTTCACTAGATGTTTCTTGCCAGAGTGTCATCCCACTTGTTACATGCTCTGCAATAGGTGTAAGGCCAGCCCCACTGTTCTCCTCCATGGCGCAATTTAGTTTACACAGTTGTTTATTACAGGAAAAGCTGAATGCCTGAGCTGAACATTTTGGAGTGAGGAGGAAGCAGCTATTCTAGTGTTTCCTTCCTTCTGCGAGTATTTTTTTGGAGACGCCTGCCAGCTTCCCTCCCTCCCAAAAAATGAAGTTTTGCTTTCTCAAACTATTTCACGCTCTTTAAACAAAATGACACACAGGTAGAGATGCTGAACCAGAACACAGAGAAGAGTCTCCTCTCTCAACAGTTTAGAAATCCTCCTTATCTTTCCTGGATTTTTCACTTCATACATGCATGGTGCACGTGGATGTGCCTAGCAAGTTACACAAAAAACTTCAGAACACTTAACAATAAAAGGAAAGTGGGCTTTTAATATTTCTGTAGCTCTTTCTAAGGCAAAAAAAATAAGCTGATGTTTGTTGCAAATAACACTAAGATTCTGACTGTAATCTCCAACACAGAAATTAAGAGAATGACAGAATGTTTTTGAACACCTTTAATCACTGCTGAGAAAGGGACTTTCTTATGTTTTTAAGGATAAGACATTGTAGTTATGCTCTTGCCCTTTAAGAAAGCTACACTCAGAAAGGGCATTTGCATATTGAAGAGTTATATGTAGTTCAACATATTAATTTGTTTATCATCATTTAATACTGCTGTTCTGATAATGAAGCTAAACTTCCAAATTCCAAAACTGAAATCAAAATTCTGAAATCTGAAATGCACTCCATAGAAACAGTGCCTTGGATATGTGCAGAATTACAGAGATACAGATGGAAATGGAGGCTTTATCAAATTATTTGGCTTTCATTAGAGCTGAATAAATAGTAACACATGAAACCTAATTCTATCCAATTTCTTTGTTCTGGTAAATTACTACCTACGCCTCTAGCTTTTCTAGTTCCTGTGTTCCTAGAGAGGCAAGTGCTTTTTCCCCTCAGAGCATTGTGTTTAAGCATTTAACCCCTTTCTACCCCATCTTCCCTCCCCTCAACATTATATAGACATTTCAAAAGAAGTACATTTGGAGACAAGTATTTCTTGAATCAGCTTTGAGTACAACTCCTGCACAAGTTGTCTTTTGGGGTTTTTGATGCTTTCAGTGTCCTTCACTTTCTGTATCATGCTGGTAAAAGGAAGGTATGTTTTTATTTGAACAGAACGGTTGTACTATGGTATAGGATGTTCACTTTAACTTCCATTACATGCCAGATATTAATATTTTCACATTGGTTGCCGATGTGCAGGTGAATCATGGGCCTTGTGTATCTCTTCTGAAGAGAATCAATTCCTTGCGCTGAAATGCTGGCACTGCTCTGTAAAGATGAGCTATGGACACAGACAAACAATTGCAGAAAATATCCCTAATGTTAAATACAGTATAAAGAATCTGTTTTTCCCCTTCTTATTATTCCTATTGTTTTATTTCCAGCCCTCTTGCTAGTGGCTGCCTTTGTGGCACTTCAGCTGTGATTAGATGGGCGGGCAAGCAGCTTCCTCCAGAGCTGAAGCCAGCTGGGTGAAAAGACTGGCAAACCCTCAACTCCTTGTCTACCCACTGCCTTCACGGCTGAGTTTATTATCTCCATAGCTCTGTGACATGCCCAGTCTGCGTGAGCGAGGGGTCTCAGAGCACAAGTCAATATTCGGTAGTCAGAGCTCCCTTATTACAGCTCTGTTGCTATGCTTATTTTGATGTAGTCGTAACCTAAAAAGCTGCCTAATAGCCAAGATGCTAGGGGGAAGGGAGGAGGAGAGGCAGAGAGAGAGAGGGTCATCCACTTCTAATGCTGGAAACCCTGTGATAATCTGTTCCATGCATTCAAATGAAAATATGACTTCTTGGCAGAGAATAGCATTATA
Source organism: Grus americana (assembly GCF_028858705.1). NCBI lineage: Eukaryota > Metazoa > Chordata > Aves > Gruiformes > Gruidae > Grus > Grus americana. Next base: position 123,525,931 of record NC_072854.1, read on the forward strand.
ATGTAAAATCCCATATGCTGTTATACAGTATGTTGCAATCTGTTTTACTGCTGCCTCTATTCTAACGAGTGAATACTGCCAATAAAGCAATTGAAGATAACACTAATTGCTTATTTCTGTGATCCATAATTTTTATGGCTGCCTTATAGCTCTTTAGTCAAATAGATGTTTTTTGGCCTCTCAGATCTAGAACTCATGTACTGTAGCGATTGAGGCTGAAAATCTGCATGCTGGCCTGAGAGATTTTTCTAAGCTGATGAATAGTGTGTGTGTGAGGGGGAAATAATTGAAAAGTGTTAAAGAAAATAGAAGTCTTAAATCAGTCATAACAGGTCATAACACTGGATTTCATCAATATTTTTTAATATAAATTGGGCTCTTTCTCTATCCCTCTTGCTTCTTCAGAATTGTCTTTGCTGTGAAGTAATCAGACACTGGTTGTCAAAAATAAAACTCCCTTAAGCTTTTCAGAGCAGCAGTGGCTGACTATGTGCCATTCCAGGCACCTTTGTGTCTCCGAGACAGAAATTACACCGTTGGCATACAAGGCTAGTCAAGTCCTAGTCTTGCACCTT